>NC_092232.1:46757481-47032481 GCF_036320965.1 Panulirus ornatus
AGTAGTGGTGATGTGAGAAGGAGATGGAGTGAGTATTTTGAAGGTTTGTTGAATGTGTTTGATGATAGAGTGGCAGATATAGGGTGTTTTGGTCGAGGTGGTGTGCAAAGTGAGAGGGTTAGGGAAAATGATTTGGTAAACAGAGAGGAGGTAGTAAAAGCTTTGCGGAAGATATAAGCCGGCAAGGCAGCGGGTTTGGATGGTATTGCAGTGGAATTTATTAAAAAAGGGGGTGACTGTATTGTTGACTGGTTGGTAAGGTTATTTAATGTATGTATGACTCATGGTGAGGTGCCTGAGGATTGGCGGAATGCGTGCATAGTGCCATTGTACAAAGGCAAAGGGGATAAGAGTGAGTGCTCAAATTACAGAGGTATAAGTTTGTTGAGTATTCCTGGTAAATTATATGGGAGGGTATTGATTGAGAGGGTGAAGGCATGTACAGAGCATCAGATTGGGGAAGAGCAGTGTGGTTTCAGAAGTGGTAGAGGATGTGTGGATCAGGTGTTTGCTTTGAAGAATGTATGTGAGAAATACTTAGAAAAGCAAATGGATTTGTATGTAGCATTTATGGATCTGGAGAAGGCATATGATAGAGTTGATAGAGATGCTCTGTGGAAGGTATTAAGAATATATGGTGTGGGAGGAAAGTTGTTAGAAGCAGTGAAAAGTTTTTATCGAGGATGTAAGGCATGTGTACGTGTAGGAAGAGAGGAAAGTGATTGGTTCTCAGTGAATGTAGGTTTGCGGCAGGGGTGTGTGATGTCTCCATGGTTGTTTAATTTGTTTATGGATGGGGTTGTTAGGGAGGTAAATGCAAGAGTTTTGGAAAGAGGGGCAAGTATGGGGTCTGTTGGGGATGAGAGAGCTTGGGAAGTGAGTCAGTTGTTGTTCGCTGATGATACAGCGCTGGTGGCTGATTCATGTGAGAAACTGCAGAAGCTGGTGACTGAGTTTGGTAAAGTGTGTGGAAGAAGAAAGTTAAGAGTAAATGTGAATAAGAGCAAGGTTATTAGGTACAGTAGGGTTGAGGGTCAAGTCAATTGGGAGGTGAGTTTGAATGGAGAAAAATTGGAGGAAGTGAAGTGTTTTGATATCTGGGAGTAGATCTGGCAGCGGATGGAACCATGGAAGCGGAAGTGGATCATAGGGTGGGGGAGGGGGCGAAAATTCTGGGGGCCTTGAAGAATGTGTGGAAGTCGAGAACATTATCTCGGAAAGCAAAAATGGGTATGTTTGAAGGAATAGTGGTTCCAACAATGTTGTATGGTTGCGAGGCGTGGGCTATGGATAGAGTTGTGCGCAGGAGGATGGATGTGCTGGAAATGAGATGTTTGAGGACAATGTGTGGTGTGAGGTGGTTTGATCGAGTGAGTAACGTAAGGGTAAGAGAGATGTGTGGAAATAAAAAGAGCGTGGTTGAGAGAGCAGAAGAGGGTGTTTGAAGTGGTTTGGGCACATGGAGAGAATGAGTGAGGAAAGATTGACCAAGAGGATATATGTGTCGGAGGTGGAGGGAACAAGGAGAAGAGGGAGACCAAATTGGAGGTGGAAAGATGGAGTGAAAAAGATTTTGTGTGATCGGGGCCTGAACATGCAGGAGGGTGAAAGGAGGGCAAGGAATAGAGTGAATTGGAGCGATGTGGTATACCGGGGTTGACGTGCTGTCAGTGGATTGAATCAAGGCATGTGAAGCATCTGGGGTAAACCATGGAAAGCTGTGTAGGTATGTATATTTGCGTGTGTGGACGTATGTATATACATGTGTATGGGGGGGGTTGGGCCATTTCTTTCGTCTGTTTCCTTGCGCTACCTCGCAAACGCGGGAGACAGCGACAAAGTATAAAAAAAAAAAAAAAAAAAAAAAAAATTATTATTATTATTATTATTATTTATTATACGTGGTTGCTGTTTCCCACATCAGCGAGGTCATGCCAGGAAACAGATGAAGAATGGCCCATCCACACATATACACACATTAATACATAAACGCCCATACTCACACATATGCCTATCAACATATACATACATATACATACATACACATATACATATATATATATATATATGCATGTACATATTCGTACTTGCTTGCCTTCACCCATTCCTGGCAACACCCCTCCCACAGGAAACAGTATCACTACCCCTTGCTTCCAGGGAGTTAGCACCAGGAAAACAGACAAAAAGGCCACATTTATTCACACTCAGTCTCTATCTGTCCTGTGTAATGCACCGAAACCACAGCTCCCTATCCATATCCAGGCCCCACAGACCTTTCATTGATTTACTCCAGATGTTTCACATGCCCTGGTTTTACTGGGATTGATATGCTGTCAGTGGACTGAGCCAGGGCATGTGAAATGTCTGGGGTAAATCATGGAAAGGTCTGTGGGGCCTGGATGTGGATAGGGAGCTGTGGTTTTGGTGCATTACACATGGCTGCTAGAGACAGAGTGTGAACAAATGTGACCTTTCTTGTCTTTTCTGGTGTTACCTCATGGGAGGGGGGTTTGCTATTTCCTGTATGGCGGGGTAGCGACAGGAATGGATGAAAGCAAGCAAGTGTGAGTATGTACGTGCGTACATATGTATATGTGTATGTATGTATATGTTGATATGTATATGTGCGTGTATGAGCGTTTATGTATTTATATGTGTATATGAGTGGATGGGCCATCATCATCTGTTTCCTGGCGCTACCTCGCTGACTCGGAAAATAGCGAATAAGTATTATAAATAATGAATAGTAAATATTATTATTATTATTACCATGATATACGTGGGTGCAGGGATCCTGGGAGATGAATGTTTTGCTGTTTGCTGATGACACGGCTGTGCTGGTAGACTCGAGATGAACACTAGAGAAGCTGTTGTCAGAATTTAGGAGTATGTATGAAAGGAGGATGTTAAGAGTTCATGAGAAAAAATAAGCTAAGTTTAGCTGGGGGAGAGATAGGTTGGTTTAGAAGTGGGCTTGAATGGAAAGATTGTGGATGAAGTTTATTGTTTTATGTACCTGAGAGTGGACAAAGCAACAGATGGAACTATGGAAGCTGAAATGAACCTTAGGAATAAAGGGGTGAAGATCCTTGGTGCATTTAGGATTATATGGAAAGAGTCACCTGTGAGGGTGAGAATGGGTATGTTGGATAATGCAGTATTCGAGACAGTGCTGTATGGATGATTTATGGGGCCTTTACGCAAATGTAAGGAAAAGGGTAGATGTGTTGGAAATGAAATACTTAAAAAGATTGTGTGGTTTGAGAAGAGTTGATCAATTAAGGAATGGCAGGCTAAAAGATAGGTTGAGTAATAAGGAGAGTATGATTGAGAGCTAGAGTGCTCTGATCTGATTTGGACAAATGGAGAGGATGAGTGAAGAGAGACCAAGAAGATATACAAGTCAGATTTGGGAAGATCAGGTAGGAGGGGAGGACCAAGGACAAGATGGAAAGATTGAGTAAAAGATACTTTGAAAACCTGGGGCCTGAATATGCAGGAGGGTATGAGGCATGTATGTGATAGAACACATTGTAGCAATATGGTGTACAAGGGGCAACATGCTGTCAGTGGGCTGAACTAGGGTGTATGAAGCAGTGAAGTGAAACCATGGAAAAGTCAGCAAGGCTTGGCTGTGGATACGGGGTTTTGGTTTCTGTTCATTGTACATGACAAGTGTGGCTGTAAGCAAACAGGGCATTCTTCATCTGTTGCTGGTACCTCACTAATTTTGGAAAAGGCAAATGAATATGGAAGAGCTGTTATATAGAGCATCCTAAAGCTTTCATTTTATCCATGTTTACATCCAGCACATGCTTTCTATTTTTTATCTTGTACACATGTGAACCCTGATGTTTTCTCGATATTCTTATGGCACCTTCAACAGATTACATTGTGTAACAAATTTTTACTTTGTTTTTGCTCCTGGATAATAAGTGTTATTTTCTAATTGATTATGTATAAAAAGTATAGAAAATGGCTATTATTCCCTTGATGCTTTGATTTTGTGATCAGGATAGTGACATTTTGAAATTTACCTATTTTTTAAAATATTTCAGAGAGATTTAATGATGAGTAGCTGATATAGAATTTTCTTGAAGTTTCCAGTAATATAGATAGTAGTATAGCTATAAGGGCCTTAAACCAACCAGTTCAATTTAGATCTAGCTGCCTAAGTGGATACATATACATACATTTTTCTGAGATGGCATCTAGAGGCTTCAAACATCCGGCAGACACATTTTGCTATGTCTGCGGCCAGTTTATCAAAACAAGCAAAAAAGTACTCAGTGGCAGCATCAGCAGCTAAGATGTGCAGGGCATATTTCAGCATACCTGTCAGGAATCAAGACAAATTCTGGGCCCCTCATTTCATCTGTGAGCACTGCAAAAAACTCTGGAAGGTAAGATAGACAATTTTTGCTCCTTTGGATGGTGGAATTTTATAATATTTTTTAGAAATTTTGAAATTTAGAAAATTTTGTATTTAAATTTTTTATTTTCAGTGTTATTGAAAAAAAAATCATGTATGGAATATGTTGAGAGAGGCTCTTATACATTAGTCATGGGTGAAATGAATTTATAAACAAATATATGATTTGTTTTTTCATAATCACAGTTTTATATTGTTTCTATTGCAGGATGGTACAGAGGGGAAAACTGAGCCATGAAGTTCGCTGTCCCAAAACTTGGCGGGAACCCACTTACCACTCAAGCAACTGCTACTTCTGCATGGTGGACCCTTCCAAGCGTTGGACTGGCAAGGCTGCACTTGCTGTCATGTATCCGGCCCTTCCATCACCCATTACCATTGTTCCACACAGCTCTGAGCTCCCTGTACTCACTCCTCTGGAGAGAGAGTACCCATCATCAGAACAGACCAGCAAGTCAGAGGGGTTGAAGACATTGTAGATCCAGATTACTATTTTAGAATTGCAGCTGAGGAGAGAAACCCTTACTACCCCAGTCAAAAAGACCTCAAAGTCTTGATCAGATATCTTTGTTTCACAAAGTCCAGTGCTGAGCTTTTGACGTCTAGGCTGAAGCTGTGACGCTTGTTAGATGAAAGTGTGCAAATCACAGATCAGAGGAAGTGTCCCCCAGGTTTTTCCAACTTCATCACCCAACAAGATGAGCTTTGTTTCTGCCACAATGCAACCAGTCTAAGGTGATCGGAAATGTCTTTAACCCAAATGAGTGGCGCCTCTTTATTGACAGCTCATCCAGAAGCCTCAAAGTCGTGCTGCTCCATAACAGGAACAAGTACCCGTCTCTTCCCTGGCTCACTTGGTGCACCTCAAAGAAATAAATAATGATGTCAAGACCTAGCTAGACATCTTGAAGCATGATGAGCTCAGCTGGGAAGTCATCAGAGACTTCAAAATGGTGGCATTCCTGTTGGGTCTCCAAGGAGCTTTTACCAAGTTTCCTTGCTATCTTTTACTTTAGGACAGCAGGGACATCACAGCGCATTACCACAAGCAGGACTGGCCACAGTAAACCGAATTCTCTGTGGGGATGAACAACATCAAGTGGAAGCCACTGGTGGATCCTTGGAAAGTGTTGATACCACCACTGCAGATAAAATTAGGTCTAATGAAACAATTTTTCACAGCTCTAAATAAGGAGTCTGCAATCTTTGAAGTATTTTCAAGACTTCTTCCCTAAGCTATCTGAGGCAAAGGTCAAAGCCAGTGTCTTTGTCAGACCTCAGATAAAGAAGATCTTGGAATGCAAGGAATTCCCCAAGAAGCTCATTGGGAAGGAGAAAGGAGCTTGATACAGCTTTGCCGCAGTGGTTCAGGGCTTCCTGGGCAATCATAAGGCCAAAAACTGTGTGAAGCTGGTTGAGACTATGGTGAAGAACCATGGCAAAATGGTTTGCGGATGTCCCTTAAAGTCCATGTCCTTGATGATCATCTTGATGAATTCAAGAAGATGATAGTGTATTCAGAGGAGCAAGGTGAGCACTTCCAATAGGATATACTGGTCTTTGAATGCCGCTACCAAGGAACATATAACAAGAACATGATGGGGTCTGATTTGTGGAAGTGATTTATAGTACAATCGTAAATCTCGAAAAACTACTCTTCTAAATCTTTTGTGATCACTTTAACATTAGTGTAAATACATGTAAATTTTGATTCATATGTTGTTGTTTTTCAGAATTTATGTGAATGAAAATGTGCAAAGTCTCCTGTTGTCCAATTGGAAGTAGGTAAACTTCAAAATGTCACTTCCTGGTCACAAAAGTAAAGTTTGAAGGGAGTAATAGCCTTTTTCTCTGCTTTTTACACATAAGCAATCACAAAATAGCACTTACTACCCAGGAGCAAAAATTGTGTTACATAGTGTTATCTGTTTTAACTCACAAGTCTCTCCTAGCTCACTTAATTCTGCATATATATTTTCATCTGCTTTTAGTCTTTTTATATTAAAAAAATCATCTAGGTTGTTTGAATGAATTTCTGCATAGGTGACCATATTGCATAACAGCAAACTGTGTTGACCAACAGTGATTAGACATCATGCTCTTTGTGATTTTTTACTTAATCTCTAGCTCAGTTGGCTAAGCTGTTGTCATAGCCTAATCCATTGTCTTTGTTCATCAGTTTTCAGCTTCTCCAAAACTTAAATTTACTTGAAACTTAGCTTGTATGTTTGTGTATCCATAGCAAGATTTTTCCCTGGATTTGTATTTTGTGTTTTTTGGTAAAGTTAGTTAGGAACTTATTGAAGAGCATTATATGATATTAACATTATTCTTTGATGATTTTTTTTTTAGGGTATGATGTATTCTTTGATGATTTTTTTTTTAGGGTATGATGTTTTTCATTGATGATGGCCCTTACTTTGATTCACTGGAGTCACTGGTAGACCATTACATCCGCTTTATGGATGGCTTACCTTGTTGTCTGGTCACTCCTGTCCAGCCACTTCTGCCTTTAGCTGAGGAAGACATTCCAGCAAGATTTCATTCTGTCATTCCCGGTCCTGTAAGTAATGATTACTTTTCAAGGAGTGAGAATTGAAATCAAGGTATGGTGATCGACCCACAGGCAGCACAAAGACAAAAGGATTGGGGGATTTTCATAATTGATGTGCATTGAGCCTAATTATGAAAATCAGTACACCATATTCTGAATTCTGTGAAGGATGGCTGTATAAAATCTAGTGTGGTTAGTGCATATTTCTGAGATTTCATTCACAGTTTTCACTCACATATACACACACACACACACACTTTTCTTTTTCTGATGTGACTATTTTTTTTCTCAAATTTGTCCCTCAAGCTATAAGGGAATCTCCAGGATCTCCTTGAGTTGGGAGACTTTAACTACCATCTGGTGAGTTTAATGCTTCTCTTCCTTCGCTAACCACCTAAGCAGTGGTTGCAACATTACCTTTCATTGGAATTCTCCCCTCCCGTTAGCAGTCATCACCCTGTTATGATGGCTTTGGCCTGCAACTGTTAGGCTGTATCAGAACAATGAGGTAGGATTGTTGAGATGTTCAGATGGGGATTGCATTGAAAGATGTTGCCAACCACACAGGGTGGAGTTGGCCAATGATTTGAAAGTGGATTTTGCAATGGCAGACAGAAGGTTCCTTAGTAAGTAGTCCTCATATTGGCAGGCAGTACATAATGACACCCAGGACAGATATAGAGATCATGAGGGCTGCACAGGAGATTCCAGCAACATCAGCAGTGCAGCTAACATGCACTTTGCAACTGCAATGCTTTCCTATCACCCTGAGATGGCACCTGCATAGAAGTAGAATTCATTGTTATGTGCCAGTGCACCAGGACTGCCAGACACCACAGACCAGAGAATCCCAGCTTGGTTTTGCTCTCCAGTACCTTCCACATAATGATGAATTTTGGAACTGTCATCTTTACAGATGAGATCTTCACATCCGTAGAAGCCAGAGCAAGGCAGTGTTAGAGATCTCAAAGCATATGCTTCAGGCAAGAGAACATCCAGGAGTGAAACATAAGTAATGTAGTGTGTTCTTCTGGGGATGAATGTGGTCATACAGCCTAGGAAAGTTAGTGAAAATCTGTCTTCATGCCATGAAAATTACTGCTCCTGACACCATTAGCCTGGTCCAAGACAGATGTCCCTTTCACCCCAACCAGGTTGCGAGGAAGCAGAACTCAGGACACCCAGAAATTGAGGTCCTTGACCAGCCTTCTAAGGGGTATTATTTTTTTCGAATTTGAACACCTATAGGCTATTATGTGGTAGGAGTGGAATGTTGAGGAGCATTACAACTGTCAAGTAGTTGAAAATAAGATGCATGAGAGGCAGAAGAGCTTGCAGGATTGACCAGACTTCTGCATGAATCTTGTTCAGTCCATTCCTTGTAGGTTGGATAGAATCTTTGAGGCAAAGGGACTGGATGTCTTACTGAGATTATTTTTGGCAATGTTAGATTATTTCATATTAAGATATATTTATCCGTTTCATCACATATGGAAAGAATTTTTCTCAATTTCTTCACATATGTAAAGAAATTATTTTTTGATATAAAAGCATTGTTCATGCCACCAGAGTTTGATTATCAACTTATGATCATTGAGGAATTTCTTGTGCACTTACAGTAATCCTACAATCTGACATGCTGATTTGAATAGGGATATGAACTGCACTCCTATAGACGTGTTACTATGAATTTTGGAAGCAAATGCTGTTTATCAACCAATCTTGACTACCTTGTATTGATGCATTGGTATGTTATTAAACATCATGAGGAAATAATAAGTCATTGTGAGTTAGAGAAGACAAATAGTTCTGATGACTATGCCCAAAACCTGGGTTATTACTGGAAGGTTGTTTACTAAGTATTTTGACCAGGAAGTCATAAAAATTCAGTGTCAAAACAATAACTTTGAGAGTTAAAACGTATGTGCTGTATTTAAGAAAGATAGGCAGAGTTCCATGGGTAGAAGTGTTAAGACAGTCTGCTAATTGCTCAGCATCACTCAGATTGCAGCATAGCACCCAGGATGGTAGTTCACTGTGTGCCAATATAATGTCCAACCTCTACAGGCCAGTGGGAAGACAATGCCAACAACAATACGTTGGTGATATTAGTCACACAACTGGGCATACACACACACACGCACAAACTCTTTCTCATAAGTTTGGTAACCTATTCTAACCAAGCATAAAGAGCTTATAGAGAATATCTAGAGGAGAATATCATAGATAGTACAGAATTAATAAGAGAGCATAGATAAAGAGAAGGCTAGGGGCTTTGAATTTATCCTCCATAGAAGACAGAGGGTTGACCTTATTAGAGTCTTTATAAGTTTTAAAAGAGATTAATAACATGGACAGCGAACAGTTCTTTAAGAGGACATAACATGAAATTAAGAAACTTGTTAAAAAGGGTGTTTAGAAATATTTTTACAGTATAAGAGTGGTGGATAGATGGAACAGAATGACTGAGGCCATGATCAATGCAAACAGCAGACATAGATTTATGTATGATAGTGGCTTTGCAAATGTAAAACTCTCTCACCATATGGTACAAATGGGTAATTACACACACACTGTCTCTATCATGTGAATATCATGAGAGAAAGAGGAGGAAGGAGGCAGATAAGGAAATGTATTTCTCTGTAGTATGAGTAAATGTATCCACCTAAGAGGTTCAAGGACAGTAGGAGCTACAGGCTGCATTGAATTAATCTACTCCTTTATCAACAAGATATTCTTCACTACAGGATATTCTTTACCACCTCTCATCTTCAGTGGAGTAGAACATCCCTCTCCTTTTCCCCAGTGGCAACCTATCCAATCAAATAACCTCACTTCCAGCAGTAACTCTTCCACCCTGTGCATGCCACCTCCTCACCTCACTCAAAACAGCACCATGTAGGGGTTAAAACTCAAATCTGATCTGGAGGTGAGCCAGGGTTTTGGAGTTCATTTCAGTAACTCAGTGTGGCTGTGGGAGAAGTGGACTTTTGGTAAATCCTGGCTCCTTCTCAAGCTTTAGTTAGCCACCACTGATATACAGCCACCACACTGCATCATTGGCTCTGATTGGCTGAAATTTCCACTGCATCATTGGCTCTGATTGGCTGAAATTTCAAAACTCTCCATGTCAGAAACCTCTTTACACATTGGGCCAAAACTTTACATAGATGATAAATCAATGTTCTATTATGTTGCTTCATTTCATGTCAGTTTGATGACCAGTATTGGCCAAGTTAGCAGTATACTTTCACTTCTGGTTTGCCTCTTGTCTTAACTTTCTTTCTCTTAATCCCCTCCCTCCATTCTCATTGTAAATCACTAAATATTCAAAATGATTTAGGTGGAATGGGAATTGCTGGGGAAGGATTGTAGTGGTAGGAGGTGGAGGAAGTACTTATAAACTTTATGTACTTTCTCATCCACCCTTTTATACTATTCATATTTTGACCCTCAAAAGAGGGCAGAGAAGACAGAGAATGAATGTCCTTATCTCTTTAACCTGCTTTTGACATTTTGCATGAGGCCTAGGCCGATGTAGGGCATTTTTCTGAGATCAAAACCTTTGACAAGAAGAGAAATTGCATAGTATATAGTGTCTTTTTAGATCAATTAGAAATATGATCCATCTTATGTTAAGTGTTTTTAAGTAATTTAGTAACCCTGATTATACCCAGCAGGAAGTTATCTACCATGCAGACAGTGATGGAAATCCTAGTTCATCAGAGCATCATCCATTGCTCTCAGCTCCTTGTCAAGAAGATCTCAATACTCTTCCTTTAAGCACTCTGGAAATACATGGGGCACAAAATCCTGATATTGTTGTCACAAGTAAGTGAAATTTCTGTAATTTTGCATTCATATACTACTAGGTAAAGAGAATGATATTTTCTTGGTTATTCCTTTCATGTATCATGATGTGCTTTTCATTTGACCTTGCTGTAAGGAGGCATACTGCGGTTTCAGAAGTGGTAGAGGATGTGTGGATCAGGTGTTTGCTTTGAAGAATGTATGTGAGAAATACTTAGAAAAGCAAATGGATTTGTATGTAGCATTTATGGATCTGGAGAAGGCATATGATAGAGTTGATAGAGATGCTCTGTGGAAGGTATTAAGAATATATGGTGTGGGAGGCAAGTTGTTAGAAGCAGTGAAAAGTTTTTATCGAGGATGTAAGGCATGTGTACGTGTAGGAAGAGAGGAAAGTGATTGGTTCTCAGTGAATGTAGGTTTGCGGCAGGGGTGTGTGATGTCTCCATGGTTGTTTAATTTGTTTATGGATGGGGTTGTTAGGGAGGTAAATGCAAGAGTTTTGGAAAGAGGGGCAAGTATGAAGTCTGTTGGGGATGAGAGAGCTTGGGAAGTGAGTCAGTTGTTGTTCGCTGATGATACAGCGCTGGTGGCTGATTCATGTGAGAAACTGCAGAAGCTGGTGACTGAGTTTGGTAAAGTGTGTGGAAGAAGAAAGTTAAGAGTAAATGTGAATAAGAGCA
The DNA here is from genome assembly GCF_036320965.1 of Panulirus ornatus. Classification (NCBI taxonomy): domain Eukaryota; kingdom Metazoa; phylum Arthropoda; class Malacostraca; order Decapoda; family Palinuridae; genus Panulirus; species Panulirus ornatus. The sequence goes on from NC_092232.1 coordinate 46,768,961, forward strand.
AGGTTATTAGGTACAGTAGGGTTGAGGGTCAAGTCAATTGGGAGGTGAGTTTGAATGGAGAAAAACTGGAGGAAGTGAAGTGTTTTAGATATCTGGGAGTGGATCTGTCAGCGGATGGAACCATGGAAGCGGAAGTGGATCATAGGGTGGGGGAGGGGGCGAAAATTTTGGGAGCCTTGAAAAATGTGTGGAAGTCGAGAACATTATCTCGGAAAGCAAAAATGGGTATGTTTGAAGGAATAGTGGTTCCAACAATGTTGTATGGTTGCGAGGCGTGGGCTATGGATAGAGTTGTGCGCAGGAGGATGGATGTGCTGGAAATGAGATGTTTGAGGACAATGTGTGGTGTGAGGTGGTTTGATCGAGTAAGTAACGTAAGGGTAAGAGAGATGTGTGGAAATAAAAAGAGCGTGGTTGAGAGAGCAGAAGAGGGTGTTTTGAAATGGTTTGGGCACATGGAGAGAATGAGTGAGGAAAGATTGACCAAGAGGATATATGTGTCGGAGGTGGAGGGAACGAGGAGAAGAGGGAGACCAAATTGGAGGTGGAAAGATGGAGTGAAAAAGATTTTGTGTGATCGGGGCCTGAACATGCAGGAGGGTGAAAGGAGGGCAAGGAATAGAGTGAATTGGAGCGATGTGGTATACAGGGGTTGACGTGCTGTCAGTGGATTGAATCAAGGCATGTGAAGCGTCTGGGGTAAACCATGGAAAGCTGTGTAGGTATGTATATTTGCGTGTGTGGACGTGTGTATGTACGTGTGTATGGGGGTTGGGCCATTTCTTTCGTCTGTTTCCTCGCGCTACCTCGCAAACGCGGGAGACAGCGACAAAGTATAAAAAAAAAAAAAAAAAAAAAAAAAAATTTTATCATACTTTGTTGCTGTCTCCTGTGTTAGCAAGGTAGCGCAAGGAAACAGACAAAAGGATGGCCCAACCCACCCACATACACATGTATATACATACAATCCCACACATGCACATATACATTCCTATACATTTCAATATATACATACACAGACATATACATGTCTGTGTATACATTATCCCTGGGGATAGGGGATTAAGAATACTTCCCACGTATTCCCTGCGTGTCGTAGAAGGCGATGAAAAGGGGAGGGAGCGGGGGGCTGGAAATCCTCCCCTCTCGTTTTTTTTTTTTAATTTTCCAAAAGAAGGAACAGAGGGGGCCAAGTGAGGATATTCCAAAAAAGGCCCAGTCCTCTGTTCTTAACGCTACCTCGCCAACGCGGGAAATGGCAAATAGTTTAAAAGAAAAAGAAAAGAAAGACATATACATATATACACATATACATATTCATACTTGCTGCCTTCATCCATTCCCAATGCCACCCCACCACACATGAAATGGCAACCCCCTCCCCTCGCGCATGCACGAGGAGCACTAGGAAAAGACAGCAAAGGCCACATTCATTCACACTCAGTCTCTAGCTATCATGTGTAATGCACCAAAACCACAACTCCCTTTCCACATCCAGGCCCCACAAGACTTTCCATGGTTTACCCCAGATGCTTCACATGCCCTGGTTCTATCCATTGATAGCACATCGACCCTGGTATACCACATCGTTCCAATTCACTCTATTCCTTGCACGCCTTTCACTCTCCTGTATGTTCAGGCCCCAATCGCCCAAAATCTTTTTCACTCCATCCTTCCACCTCCAATTTGGTCTCCCACTTCTCCTCATTTCCTCCACCTCTGACACGTATATCCTCTTTGTCAATCTTTCCTCACTCGTTCTCTCCATGTGACCAAACCATTTCAATACATTCTTTTCTGCTCTTTCAACTACACACTTTTTTTTACCACACATCTCTCTTACCCTTACTTTACTGACTAGATCAAACCACCTCACACCACATATTGTCCTCAAACATCTCATTTCCAACATATCCACCCTCCTCTGCACGATCCCATCTACAGCCCATGCCTTGCAACCATATAACATTGTTGGAACCACTCTTGTTTCAAACAAACCCATTTTTGCTATCCGAGATAACTGTCTTGCCTTCCACACATTCTTCAATGCTCCCAGAGCCTTCTCCCCCTCCTCCACCCCTTGACCCACTTCCGCTTCCATGGTTCCATCCTCTGCCAAATCCACTCCCAGAGATCTAAAACACTTCACTTCCTCCAGTTCTTCTTCGTTCAAACTGGACTCCCAGTTGACTTGTCCCTCCACCTTACTGAACCTAGTAACCTTGCTCTTATTTACATTTACTCTCAGCTTTCTTTTTTCACACTTTTTATCAAACTCAGTTACCAGCTTCTGCAGTGTTTCACCGGAATCAACCAACAGCGCTGTATCATCAGCGAACAACAACTGACTCACTTCCCAAGCCCTCTCATCCTCAACAGACTGCATATTTGCCTTTCTCTCCAGAACTCTTGCATTCATCTCCCTAACAACCCCATTCATAAACAAATTAAACAACCATGGAGACATCATGCACCCCTGCCGCAAACCAACATTCACTGGGAACCAATCAACGTTTCCCTCTTCCAACTCGTTCACATGCCTTACATCCTCGATAAAAACTTCACTGCCTCTAGCAACCTACATCCCACACCATATACCCTTAATACCTTCTACAGAGCATCTCTATCAACTCTGTCATATGCCCTCCCCAGATCCATGAATGCCACATACAAATCCATTTGTTTTTGTAAGTATTTCTCACATGCATTAATCAAAGCAAACACCTGATCCACACATCCTCTTCCACTTCTGAAACCACACAACTCTTCCCCTTTCTGATGCTCTATACATTCCTTCACCCTCTCAATCAATACCCTCCCATATAATTTCCCAGGAATACTTAACAAACTTAACAACTTAAAAAACATTCACCTTTATCCCCTTTGCCTTTGTACAATGGCACTATGCATGCATTCCGCCAATCCTCAGGCACTTCACCATGAACCATACATACTGTGAATATTCTCAGCAACCAGTCAACAACACAGTCACCCCCTTTTTTAATGTATTCCACTGCAATACCATCAAAACCCGCCACCTTGCCAGCTCTCATCTTCTGCGAAGCTTTCACTACCTTTCCTCTGTTTACCAAACCATTCTCCCTGACCCTCTCACTTCGCACACCACTTCAACCAAAACACCCTATATCTGCCACTGTATCATCTAACTTATTCAACAAACCTTCAAAATACTCACTACATCTCCTCCCTTCACCACTACTTGTTATTACCTCCTCATTATCCCCCTTCACTGATGTTCCCATTTGTTCTCTTGTCTTACACACTTTATTTACCTCCTTCCAAATTATCTTCTTATTCTCCCTAAAATTTAACAATACTCTCTCACCCCAACTTTCATTTGCCCACCTTTTCACCTCCTGCACCTTTCTCTTGACCTCCTGCCTCTTTCTTTTATACATTTCCCAGTCATTTGCACTATTTCCCGACAGAAATCATCCAAATGCCTCTCTCTTCTCTTTCACTAATAATCTTATTCTTCATTCCACCACTCACTACCCTTTCTAATCTGCCCACCTCCCACCTTTCTAATGCCATAGGCATCTTTTGTGCAAGCTATCACTGCTTCCCTAAATACATCCCATATCTCCTCCACTCCCCTTACGTCATTTGCTTTCACCTTTTTCCATTCTGCACTCAGTCTCTCTTGGTACTTCCTCACACAAGTCTCCTTTCCAGGCTCACTTACTCTCACCACTCTCTTCACCCCAACATTCTTCTTTTCTGTAAACCTCTACAAATCTTCACCTTCTCCTCCATAATATAATGATTTGACATCCCCCCAGTTGCCCCTCTCAGCACATTAACATCTAAAAGTTTCTCTTTCATGCGCCTATCAATTAACACGTAATCCAATAATGCTCTATGGCCATCTCTCCTACTTACATATGTACACTTATGTGTATCTCTTTTTAAACCAGGTATTCCCAATCACGAGTCCTTTTTCAGCACATAAATCTACAAGCTCTTCACCATTTCCATTTACAACACTGAACACTCCATGTACATCAGTTATACCCTCAACTGCCACATTAATCACCTTTGCATTCAAGTTTCCTATCACTATAACCTGGTCTCATGCATCAAAGCTGCTAACACACTCACTCAGCTGCTCCCAAAACACTTGCCTCTCATGCTCTTTCTTCTCGTGACCAGGTGCATAGGCACCAATAATCACCTATCTCTCTCCATCCACTTTCAGTTTTACCCATCTCAATCTAGAGTTTACTTTGTTACATTCTACTCTGGAATTTATATGAGATGATATTAATGAAATTCAACATTGATTGATATATCATTCAAGAACAGTCTTTTCCTGCCATCTCATGGCAACTCACCACTAGTGCTTGAATTGATATGAGAAGCATAGATGGCTAGACTTTTTTTTTCTTCTTTAGGGATATTCCATTACTTGCCTTCATTCATATATTTCTCTAGTGAGCTATCAGGTTGCCTTAGGTAACTGGCATGCTTATTCAATGAAGAAAATATAGTTGATATATCTTTAGAGATGTCTATAAACAATGCTGTTATCATCATCTAAACCTTCCCCACCTGTACAACTAGCTAAGACATCTCTGAAACCACCCACATATGCCAGTCTCTCAAATGTCATCAAGTGATGTGCTTACATTTTGCTTCAGCAAGGCTAAGCTGATTCATTGATTAGCTGCCAACTCTGTGAGTTGACTTAAAAGTTTATGTTTTGATGGATATCTTAACTAAAATATGTTGACTCCTGACAAATGAAACTTTGTTATATTGGGCAATAATTTAACTAAGCAACACCAAACTTTGTCTTCAGTCTCTTCTTGTGTAAACACGGCACCTGCTATTTTTTACTTTTTTGTGAAGGTTTTAAGCTTTATTTTTTTTTTAGAGACCAGTCAAGAGTAGCTTGAAGGGGGTCATAAAATGCAGGTCATTTGTTACAGATTTTAGATATGAAATATACATGATATATTTTGCAAACAGTCCATAAATACATAGAATACATAGAGTCTTGACCATTTCTTTCATGTATTAGGTTTTTTGGTCATTTGTTTCTCATCTTGATGTAAATGCATATTCCCAGTTGTCCGTGACTGTCAATTATAGTGGTCCAGGGGAGACAGCGTATCATCCATTTTTGACAAATATCACCAGAGATTTAGTATAGCTTTAAGATATATTTTTGGTCATCAATGTCATATGCATCAAATTTTAGATTCTGGATGGCCAGTTGTAATGCTGAAGACATCCGCATGCTTTATTGTCAAATTCTGGACTTGAATGGTCGTCGTAACACCTAAGGAACTCAAATACATTAAGCATCAGGTGCAGGACTTTTGAAATGCCATAGACATCCACGAACACTATGTCTCAAACTCTGGACTCTGGAAGTCTTTTTATTTTTTTTTCCTCAAATCACAGACAAGAGTCCTCATCTCATCAAGGCCGGGCCTTAATTGAAATATAGAAAGGTTAATGAAAGGGAAAAAGAAGAGACAAGGAAAAGTAATTACGAATTTTCAAGAAAGTGAAAACCTGTCTTTTAAGATGTGCCAGATCATAGTCGTTGGGAAAGACATGAAAGGATAAAGAATCCACAGCTTTGAGGTTTAGGGAAAGAAATAGTTATCAAAATGGCCCACCTGTGCAACTGCCACACAATAATCATGTGATGCAGCAGCTTAATAAGTATTGCTTGGTTTAGCTAATGGTGAGGGCACACAAGCAGCCAGCTCTCAGTAGCAAAAACCAAAGTATTACCTATAGAAGAAGGAGAATGAACCAACATTGTTGACTTAGAGCAAGCAGATCACGTTTTGAAGTTATCCTGTGAGAGTTTATAAGTCAGACCACTTTTGACTCAACTCTTGTCAAGTAAGGATGCAGAACTAGAACCACCTCAAATAAGAGAGCAGTACTCCATATGAGGGCTTGTTCTAAAGAAAAGAAATTTCGACATCTAAACAGGACTCCCGTTTTCTTAGAGGCAAACTCAGCTATTTCCATAATGTGGGGTTTCCAAGATAGAGTGGATGTTACAGAAATGCCAAGTTCATTGAGTCAAGAGGTGGAATTATGGAACTGTCAAAGGAGAGGAGAAAGTTATGAGGAATTTTCGGTAGAGGGATGTGTAGAAACTGGGTCTTAGAGGCATTAAACTTAATCAGATTTTGTATATCCCTCTGAGATATCCTGTCCAAGTCCACGTTTATTGAGGAAGTTGTGTCAAGAAGAGATGCTGATCGAGTAAGAGAAGAAGGAGCAGAATTGAAGTATGTAGAGGAATGCATATCACAATAGTCAAATTCTATATTCCCCAGGATGTGTTTATGGATTTAGGGGTGTGTATTGTAATTACTTGTTTTTAATTGCCTATTCTTCCAGTATAGGGAGAGAACTCTGCACTTGTGGTGGGAAAATTTGTTGCCCTCAGCCTTTCATTGTAGCTCAGCTATGGTTATTCAGGTAATATCTTATTTTTCATTTCCTGGACTCTTTCATTTAAGTCTTTATACAGTAGTACATTGTTAGTTTTATTATGATTTTTGTGTATGATGTATATAGATATACATAAGGATTTTTTTTTATATCGTGATTAAATATGTAATTATTGCTTTTTCCCATACATGGTCTTATACTTATTTACATTATTTTTGTATGATTTTGATAAGAGTTCTTCAATAGTGTTAAAAGTTTTTAGAAGTTATATGATAAGATTTTGATGCTAGAGATAGTAACTAACACTCTTAGCCACCACTTCCTCCTTTGTTTATTGTACAGCGTGTCAGGAAGACCTGGGAAGTGTTCTTTCCCGTATCTTGTACTTTTCATTTTTATAAGATTCTGACGGTTCTTTATTTTTGATATGATTTTTGTATGTGATACATATTTATATATATTTATATTTTATTTTACTTTGTCGCTGTCTCCAGCGTTAGCGAGGTACTGCAAGGAAACAGACAAAAGAATGGCCCAACCTGCCCACATACACATGCATATACATAAATGCCTACACACACACACACATATACATACCTATACATTTCAATGTATACATACGTATACATACAGACATATACATATATACACATGTACTTGCTGCCTTTATCCATTCCTGTCGCCTCCTCGCCATACATGAAACAGCACCCCCCTCCCACGGCGTGTGCATGAGGTAACGATAGGAAAAGACAACAAAGTTCACATTCGTGCACACTCAGTCTCTAGCTGTCATGTGTAATGCTCCGAAACCACAGCTCCCTTTCCACATCCAGGCCCCACATACTTTCCATGGTTTACCCCAGTTGCTTCACATGCCCTGGTTCAATCCATTGACAGCATGTCAACCCCGGTATACCACATCGTTCCAATTCACTCTATTCCTTGCACGCCTTTCACCCTCCTGTATGTTCAGGCCCCAGTCGCTCAAAATCTTTTTTACTCCATCCTTCCACCAACAATTTGGTCTCCACTTCTCGTTGTTCCCTCCACCTCTGACACATAATACTTCTTTGTCAATCTCTCCTTACACATTCTCTCCATGTGACCAAACCATTTCAATACACCTCTTCTGCTCTCTCAACCACACTCTTTTTATCACCACACATCTCTCTTACCCTTTCGGAGAGCAAAAATGGGTATGTTTGAAGGAATAATAGTTCCAACAATGTTACATGGTTGTGAGGCAAGGGGTATAGATAAGGTTGCGCAGAGGTGGGTGGATGTGTTGGAAATGAAATGTTTGAGGACAATATGTGGTGTGAGGTGATACATATAATTACACAAATAGAAATATGGCTTCATAGTAAGTCAGCACTTTGGTGATTGTCCAATTGCAGTCCTTTGACCCTGGTAGCTATCTTTTTTCTGCATCACCTACTTGTGGACTGTTGATATTCTGTTCAGAAAAATCTGTATGTCACACATAACACTTATCTCACACAACTCAGTTTTACTAACTAGATTTTTCCATGGTGAGTGCTGTGCACTAGCCCTGCATTTTGAAACAATGGTAAGGGCATTAGATAGAAGTAGTAGGTAGGAGCATTAGGTAGAGATAGTAGGTTGGAACATTAGATAGACACATTAGGTAATGGTAGTTGATTGGAACATTAGGCCTGTTAAAGGTGAGGCAGTAAAGGCTAGGAAGCAGCAGTGGAGTTCACCAGTAATGGAGACTTTTGCTGTGGCCATCCCCTCAGAGGAGTTCCCAAAAGGATTAGGGATCAGAGATATAGGTTAGATAAATAGATCATTGCCTTTTTTCATATTTGGTTTTGTACTTATTATTTTTCATGTTTTTGATAGAGTTCTTCATTTGTGCTAAAAGTTTTTATGCTAGAAACACTAATTATCTTGTTTTGCTGCATTTTTTGTGTTATTTTGAGAGGCATATTGAGGGATTTCCATGTGATCTGCTTTTGACCCTAAAAACAATAGGTTATGAGCAGATTTGTACATCTTTCATTTCACTGTAGTCAGGAATGGAGAATTTTTTGGTACAGTATGTTTTTCTTTTGAGTTTTTACCTGAAATATTTTGTAATTAATATTTGCCTTGGTATGAGATGATTTCTTTAAGAAATTGCTCTCAGTTGATCTTTCCTAATTATTCAGCTGTATAGAATACGGTACTGTAAATTATGATTTAGCAATTTATCTGTGTAAGATGCTTGATTTGATTCTTAATGATAATGTTAATGATTAATTCCAGCATGTGTTATTCTGCTTTGATTCTTATATGAAGCAGAATAATTTTTCATTTGCATGGGCATGACTTATACTATACCCTGCTCTTTAGGTCTAGAGCTTTGACAGTTTTTTCCACTGAAGTATGCCACATCTGAAAACATCAGACTGTATTTTATGTCTTTTACGAGTCATGTAACTTCACTGAAACTCTGCTCAGAAAGGGTGAACTTAAGGGTAAACAGATTACTCTAGTAACATCCTGTTATGTGTGGAACAGATCACAAAGTAACTTTCCTAATCGAGAGGACTGTATGAATGAATTACAAGGGACTTGAGATTAGAAACGTTAACTGTCAAAGTCACTCCCCATCTCTCTTCTCCTTACTTTCAAGTGCCCCCTCAAACTACAATGCTAGATTTTTACTGATGTTTGAAAAGGAACTTCTTTTTACACAGAAGTCTTTATTTATAGGTAGTGAATTTTCAAAATGTTAACCTTTCATGAGAACTTTAGAATAAGTTTGTAATTATTAAAGAAATAGTTATTGTTCATTATAGGTGATCCTTAAGCAGAGGTTTAGTGGAGATTTATGACCTCATATTTGCTGATCATATATTACGTATTAAACTTTGTTTAGTAACTGATTACTCTTACCTTTTTCATTGTTTTTTCATATCTGAAAAACTTTAGTGATTTTAATGATTTTCAGAGTATGCATCGCAGATGTCACAAGATTTAATTGACCTGCATGAGTCAGAGCAGAAATATGAAAGGAAAGCTCATAGCAGTTTAAGTAATAATCATCCAAAACCACTCTCAAGAGAATCTCTTAAATTGGATTTACAGGTAAATATTGTTACATATTGCCTGTGTGGTTGAGAGAGAAGAACATGGTGTTTTGAAATGGTTTGGTCACATGGAGAGAATGAGTGAGGAAAGATTGACCAAGAGGATATATGTGTCAGAGGTGGAGGGAACGAGAAGTGGGAGACCAAATTGGAGGTAGAAAGATGGAGTGAAAAAGATTGTGAGTGATCGGGGCCTGAACATGCAGGAGGGTGAAGGGCATGCAAGGAATAGAGTGAATTAGAACGATGTGTTATACCGGGGTTGACGTGCTGTCAGTGGATTGAACCAGGGCGTGTGAAGCATCTAGTGTAAACCATAGAAAGTTCTGTGGGGCCTGGATGTGGAAATGGAGCTGTGGTTTCAGTGCATTATACATGACAGCTAGAGACTGTGTATGAACGTATGTGGCCTTTTTTGTTTTTTCCTAGCACTACCTCGTGCACATGCGGGGGGAGGGGGTTGTTATTTCAAGTGTGGCGGGGTGGCGATGGGAATGAATAAAGGCAGACAGTATGAACTATGTACATGTGTATATATGTATATGTCTGTGTGTATATATATATGTATACATTGAGATGTATAAGTATGTATATTTGTGTGTGTGGACGTGTATGTAAATACACGTGTATATGGGTGGGTTGGGCCATTCTTTCATCTGTTTCCTTGCGCTACCCCGCTAACGCTGGAGACAGCAACAAAGCAAAATAATTAAATATTGCCTGACATTAGCCTTGTACAGTGAAATGTCTTTAAACCAATGATTTATAGTTTGGAGACATCCATGGCTCAGAAAAAAGAATAACCTAGTTCAGCAAAATTTCCATGTTTAGGAAAATTGCCACTCTGCCATCAGGTGCTATGGATACTCCATGGTTAATCGCTGTACCTATTGACTTGTATCTATGTACTTGTCTACATATACATAAACTTTTGGCTTATTTTTCATGAAATTCTTTTCAAAATGTAATATAGCAATATACTAATCATGTTTCAAGATCAGGAACCTGTCTGTCTGTTTATGTCTGACATGCATTCCCCTCAGAACTCCCTCAAGGAGTTGGTCACGGCAAAAGAGTCTGCATAACCAGTAAACTCCACCGTTACTTCATAGCTTTTATTGCCTCATCCTTAATAGGCCACTGGCAGAGGGCAGCTGTAACACACAGTTTCCAAAGGCTCCTACTTAACATTCCTTCCAACTCATTCTACCTAATGCGTCTATATAAAGTTCCTGTCCAATTTTCAAGTTACTTCTTCTTCCTAATGCTCCCATCTAGTATTCTTATCTGCTTATTCCTAATGTTTCTAATGCTCACGTCTAATTTTCCACCATACTATTTCTATCTATTACTCATACCATTTTGTCAAGAGGCAGGGCTAGCGCATAGTGCTCAATGCAGGAAAATCTAGTCACAAAGAATGAGTTGTGTGATTTAATTGTTGTCATATGTATGACAAGGAAAGACTTTATGTTTTTGGACAGAATGCCAACAGTTCCTGTTTGAGTGAGGCAGAAAGAAAAGACAGCTACCTAGATCAGAGGAGTTCAACTTGACAACCACTGAAGCGTTGGTTTGCTGTGCAGCTGTCACTTACTTTCCTGATACTTAAGTGGGTGGCACTAGTCAGTGGCTGCCTGTCAGCTACTACCTGCAAGATAAAGAAACTAAACAAAAGTAGAGAATAGTATTGTATACTTCGAGATTGCTTCACGATTATTTCAGCTATGGTCAGCTATTGTAAAGGTTTGGGCATGCATTAGATGTAGGGACTCGATTTTGTATATACATGTACATTCATGTTTATGTTACACCTCTGGTTCATGCAGTTTACTGCAAACTGTAATAGGCTAATATATAAAATTATTATTTAGGGAAGGAAACTAGGTGAAAATATAGAATGTTATTGTATAATCCCTTGAAGAAATCGCTTCCTCATGATGAGTTCAAGTATGGTCAACCATTGTAACAGCATGGGCATCCAGCTAACGTAGTGACTAGTTTTTTTTATGTACATACATTATATTAACACTGATATTACACTTACAGTTTACATGATTTACTACAAATATATTTGAACAGTTTATAAAACAATTATGAAAACTTAAGATAAACTAGGCAAAAATAGAGAGTGCTTCAAAATGAGTTCAGCCATGGTTGGCCATTGCAACTGCAAGGTCTCTCACCCACCTTTATGCTTTTGGTGTATGTGTTTCACTGCTAAATGTAACAAAATGATATATAAAGCAATAAGACTAAGAAACTAAAAAACATGGAGGATGTTGCACTCACAATTCATGTAATCACAGCAAATTGTAACTGAACAATATCTAAAACAGTTATCAAGACTAAAACCCAAAGAAAAAATAATTGAAGAAGAGATTGCTTCCTCACAATGAGTTCAGCCTCTGTTTGCTGTTGTAACTTTGTCAGCACACAGTTCACTGAATTATCAATTTTTTGTATGTAAGTACATGTACATTCTTGTGTGGTGGGGCCTCACAAGCAGCCAACTCTCAGGAGCAAAAATCAAAGTAATACCAATAGTAGCGGGAAAGTGAACCAACATTGATTTCCTCCCGTACCATATACTTAGTACACCTTCCATAGGGCATCTCTGTCAGCTCAGTCATACACTTTCTCCAGATCCATAAATGCCACATACAAGTCCTGTTTCTCACCTATTTCTCACACGCATTCTCCAAAATAACTCATTATCCAAACATCCTCTACTTTTCCTGAAGCCACATTGTTCCTCCCCAGTCTGAAGCTGTGTGCATACCATCACATTTCAGTTGCTACTTATACCTCTTAGATTTGAATATTCACTTTTTTCCTATTGCCTGCCTTTATACGAAACTTTGTTGTCTTACCATGAGTCATACATACATTGAAAATGCTAACTAACCAATCAAGAACATAGTGTCATTCTTTCTTCAGTAATTCAGTTAGAACCCCATCCACTCCAGCTGCTTTGCTACACATCAACTTAGCCAAAGCTTTCACACTCTCATCTCTTTTCACAAAATCACTTTCCAGTGACTTTCAGTTTACCTACCTCCATACCCAAAACAAGCCACATATGCCACTCTGTTGCTGAAGACATGTAATGACCCATCAAAAGGCTCACTGCATCCCTTCTTCAACACAGTTCTTCCTGTTGCCACTTTTCATTTTCACCTTCACCAATATTCCCATTAGTTCTGTTGTTTTTCTTGCAATGTTATCCTTCCAAAACATTTTTTATTTTCCCTTAAGTTTGCTGATACTCCCTCACCCCAGCTCTCATTTCCTCTCTTTTTCTGCTCCTGTACATTTCTTTTGACGTTCATTTCCCTTATACATCTAATCACTTGCACTCCTTAATTGCTAATAGGCGCTTACACCTCTCTTTTGTCTCCTCTTGGCATCTTAATTTCCTCACCTCACTACTCATTACCCTTTCTCACCTGCTGCATGCCACCCACTTCACTTGCACATGTAAGCAGAGCTTCCCTAAACACTTCCTATTCCTCACCCACTTCCTGAGCTCATTTAGTCTTATCTTTTGCCCTTCTACACTCAATATTTCCCTGGTATATTTTCTTACAAGTCTCTTTTTTCACTTTTAATATCTTTCACATTCAAATCACCCATCACTGATACTTTATTGTTTGAATCAAAACTGTGGACATCCTCACAAAGCGCCTCCCAGAACACACTTTTCTTCTTTAGTCCTTACACTTTTAAGTGCATATACACTGATAAGTGTGTTTTTAATTAAGTGTGAAATTAATTCTTTCTGCTTCACTAACATGTGGACTACTGGCATTCTGTCCACAACATACAATCTCTCTTTGCCATATGTAACACTTGACTCACACAGCTTGTTCTTCGTAGCTAGATTTTTGTGTGATGAGAACTGTGCACTTGGCCTGCCTTATGGCAAAATGGTAGGAGCAGTAGGTAGAAGTATTAGGTAGGAACATTAGATAGAAGTAGTCATTAAGAGCATTAGGTAGGAGCATCTGTAAACACTGTGCTAGACTTGCCTTCTGCCATTGGCCTATTAAGGGTAAGGTAACAAAGACTAAGAAGCAGCACTGGAGTTCTTTAGTTATGGAGACTATTGCCCTTTGAGGGAGTTCCAGCTGGAACAAGCACCAGAGATATAGATAATATAGAATAGGAGTGGGTGCATTAGGAGACCTACAGTAGCAGGATGTAATTTAGTAGTGGTGTTTGTAACATAAATTGAGAATTTACTTCGAATATTTCTGATCTGCTTGGAAGGGCTTTACTTCATTGCAAATTAAAGTGCGGATCTGATCATCTGCTTAATAAGATATTTGCTTGAAGATATTTGTAATGGACTATATAGATAATGGATTTGGAGCAGAAATATTGACATTCTTAGGTAGGCTATTGTTTGAGTTGTAAGAAAATAAAGTGTGAGTTTGAACATGGGTTGTTTTAGAAAGTATAAGCATCAAGTCACTTGTATGCAGGTGAAGATTTTTTATGTTTTAGATGGAAATCATATGATTATTTTTTCCTCTCCATCAGAGCCTGACCATTAGCAACAGTACAGATACTGCAAATGTCAGTGGCAGCAGCCCAACAATGGATGGAAACAGAACAGATGAAATATTTGGTGAAATTGACATCAATCGTCTCAGTATTGGAGTGTGTTTAGGACATGGTGAATTTGGCTCTGTGTTGAAAGGCATCTGGTTAAGTCCTTCTGGTGATAAGGTAAGATGATTTGAAAAAGGTATATTTGCATGAGAGATTAGACTTAAGCTGACCTATATTATCCTGTCCTAAAAGCATGAACAGAGGAAAGAGCCAAATGAGCATTTTTGTTGAAGGCACAAGCTGTGTTGTTAGAATGTATAAGGCTGTAACTAAGATGGAAAGAGAGAAAATATGTGCCGGGTTTAACCATATTGGTTTCACAAATGTATTTGTATGATCAGTAGTGTCAGTATTAAAGATGTACAGTTTGTCTTTTCCCACCCTCAGTTAACTTAAAAGATATAGGTATGTAGAGATGCTTTATGTTATAAACAACTATATTTAGCACCAGAAAGAAAATCTTGGGGTGTCTCTTTTGGCATTGCAGATGTATGACCGATGATGTCGGTACAAAAGATGTACTTATGTAGATCATCTTCTCCAATTCTTGTTTAGATTGAAAGATGGGCTTTATGGGTATATAAAGATGCCATATGTCACAAGCAACTGTAGATGGCACTGAGAATATATCCAAATGTCTGAAGAGACGAAGATTGAAGCGTCAACATACCAGTGATTAGTCGAAGCAGCTTTTGACCTAGCTTGCATGCCAGGTTGAATGTCTGTAGTATACAGGCTCAGATAGGTTGAAAAGTCTGTACTTCACATTTATTTTGTTTTCACTTGATATTTCATATTTGATGAGTTACACATTTTTTTTTTGTCATTGACTCTCTATCCTGGAGACCTTACTTTGATTTCCAGGTTCATTACCAAAAGGGATGATTATAGAAACATGTTTTGGCTCTGAATGAAACAAAATTGAATGGTAAGGGAGTAGTGATATAAGAATGTTCAGGGAATAAATTTCTAGGTTAGCAAGAAGACAAAAGCAAAGGAAGGAAAGGCACTTCTGATTTGGATGAGCAGCAGGGCCATATTGAGGAGTGCATGAAGATCAGTGACGTGAATTGAATTGAAAGTATCCATGAAAAGTGAATAATTATTAATATACCAGGAGGTGACGAACATCAAGAGAAAGAAGAAAGGAATATATTTTGTTAGAAGCTGAGTGAGTGCTATGGCAGTTTTGATGCAAGGGATTTATTGACAGTGTTAGGGTGTATAAGTGTAAGGGAGATTAATGTGACAGTTCAAGGTATAATTTAAGGATATTTGGTACCTTTTGTTGTTGAGAATGGGGTAGAACTTGCCTTGTGCTTTACTGTAAGTTGAAAGGTGATTAGGAGTATATGGATTAAGAAAAGGCACACACAAAACTGAGAATAGGTAAGTGGATCTAAGGTTTGCAAGGCATTAATGAACTGTTTGATAATTGTATATATGATTTAAGATGTGCAGAAGAGAGATTGTTAAATGAGATCTAGTTGAGAGCAGTGGGAGGTGGAATGTCTTATCATTTTCTGATAGGGATGAGAGTGAAAGTTGGTGATAGGTTTAGGGAAAATGGAAGTGACTTATGTATTTACCTGTTTGTACCTTCTCTATTTGTACACCAAGGGGAGGGAAATCAAAACTTATGGGGCTGCCTATCTTGAAGTTTCTTTGATATCATACAACTTTTAGATTCATGGATACTGTCTGCATCACATAGCTTATTCCATTCATCTCCAACTATGATATTATAACATTGCTTATATTATATGTTTTCTTATAAGTTTCTTGCTTAATTTCTATTTATGACCTCTTACTGCTTTTTGCATCCTTCAGGACACTGTTCAAAGTTCATATTGTCCAATTGGTTTAGAAACTTGAGGTTTGTAATCATGTTTTTCCTTATTTTGTTTTTATCAAATTGGTTTTGAAACTTGAGGCTTGTCATCATGTTTCTCCTCGATTTGTTTTGCATCATGGACAACTGCACTGCCCTTGATCTTTTCTTGCAATCAGCTCTTTTATTTCAAACTCCATCTTTGTTACCCTTCTTCAGACCTGTATTAGTTCATGTCTCTTCAAGTTGACCAAATGTAAATCATAGATAGCTTATTGAACATCTCTTTATGTCTTTATTGAAATGTAATTGTAATGTATACCATCTGACAGTTTCATGCATGACAAATCTCCTGAGTTGGTGTTCTTGCAGTAGGTTGGGTACATTGTCAGTTCCAGTGTCCCTTTCATTATGATATCATCATGACACCTTTGTTTACAGTGTTCCATCTTTATTACTTTGCACTTGCTCGGATGGAGTTTCATCACCTATGTATTAGACCAACTTTAGAGATTGCTTAAGCTGCTTTGTAAGTTGATGCAATCTTGATTATCATATCATCATTTGTAATAGCCATAAGACCAAACCTTCTTTACACCATAGGCATCCCCATCCCACTTGGAGAAGCCTCCTCAGAAATATGTTATCTCTTATCTTTCATAAGATAATTTTTTGGTCCACCCAAAGAGTATTGCCTCATGCCTGCTTGAAAATTTAGCTTCATTACCTACCTGGTAAATGAGACAGTGTCAGATGTTATAGTAGTCAAAGAACACAGTCCATCTAAAAGTTGCTTTTGTCTAAAACAGAGCTCACACCTTTATAGAAGTCTAAAAGACTTGTTTCTTATTACTTTTTTTTCTTATGACCTTATTTTCTCATAACCCATGTTATCTCATATAGGTAAATTCATCTTTGCAAGTAATCATCCATTTCTTATCCAGTCATCTTTTCATGTGCTTTTACAGATCGCATTTGTTAGAGATACTGTTCTGTAGTTCAGTTCATCCTGATACCTTTTCCTAACCCTTAAACTGAGTCATGCATCAGAAATTAAAATCACCCAATTACTTTTTTTAAGAATATTTCTGTATTTTATGGTACTGAGGGAAATACCCAAAAAAGAAATACTCTTTTTTCTGTGTTGGTGTGGGAGGATTGAGTTGACAGGGGAGGGCCCTGGTTTTGTGTAGATGCTTCTTAGTTATGTACAAACTGACAATCTCTCCTTGTCCTATGTAACACTTGACAACACATAACTCACATACCTCATTCTCCGTACTTCTAAATTTTCCTGTGGTGATCACTATATGCTAGTCCTGCCTTTTAGCAAAATGGTAGGAGCAGTAGATAGAAGTAGTAGGTAAGACATTTAGACAGGAGTAGTAGTTGGAAGGAGCATTTGATAGAAGTAGTCAGTAGGGACATTAGGTAGGAGCTTCAGCAAAGACTGTGCTAGAGTTGCCCTCTGCCAGTGACCTGTTAAGGATGAGGCGCTAAAGGCTGAGAAACGGCACTGGAGTTCACTAGTTCTGGAGACTCCATTGCCATGGCCACCCCTTTGAGGAACTTGCAGTTGGAATGGTCGTCAGAGATATGGATAGACAGATAGACAAAATTTTCTTGATGAGATTTCTTCCCACACACTTTATGGTTGTTTTTCATCCATGATTTTACAAATCTCATAAGTATTGTTAACATATTAATTTTTTTATGGGTAAAACTGAAAGTTGATGGAGAGAGATGGGTGATTATTGGTGCATATGCACCTGGGCATGAGAAGAAAGGTCATGAGAGGCAAGTGTTTTGGGAGCAGCTGAATGAGTGTGTTAGTGGTTTTGATGCACGAGAACAGGTTATAGTGATGGGTGATTTGAATGCAAAGGTGAGTAATGTGGCAGTTGAGGGAATAATTGGTATACATGGGGTGTTCAGTGTTGTTAATGGAAATGGTGAAGAGCTTGTAGATTTATGTGCTGAAAAAGGACTGGTGATTGGGAATACCTGGTTTAAAAAGCGAGATATACATAAGTATACGTATGTAAGTAGGAGAGATGGCCAGAGAGCGTTATTGGATTACGTGTTAATTGACAGGCGCGCGAAAGTGAGACTTTTGGATGTTAATGTGCTGAGAGGTGCAACTGGAGGGATGTCTGATCATTATCTTGTGGAGGCTAAGGTGAAGATTTGTATGGGTTTTCAGAAAAAAAAAGTGAATGTTTGGGTGAAGAGGGTGGTGAGAGTAAGTGCGCTTGGGCAGGAGACTTGTGTGAGGAAGTACCAGGAGAGACTGAGTAGAGAATGGAAAAAGGTGAGAACAATGGAAGTAAGAGGAGTGGGGGAGGAATGGGATGTATCTAGGGAATCAGTGATGGATTGCGCAAAAGATGCTTGCGGCATGAGAAGAGTGGGAGGTGGGTTGATTAGAAAGGGTAGTGAGTGGTGGGATGAAGAAGTAAGATTATTAGTGAAAGTGAAGAGAGAGGCATTTGGACAATTTTTGCAGGGAAAAAATGCAATTGAGTGGGAGATGTATAAAAGAAAGAGACAGGAGGTCAAGAGAAAGGTGCAAGAGGTGAAAAAGAGGGCAAATGAGAGTTGGGGTGAGAGAGTATCATTAAATTTTAGGGAGAATAAAAAGATGTTCTGGAAGGAGGTAAATAAAATGCATAAGACAAGGGAGCAAATGGGAACATCAGTGATGGGCACAAATGGGGAGGTGATAACAAGTAGTGGTGATGTGAGAAGGAGATGGAGTGAGTATTTTGAAGGTTTGTTGAATATGTTTGATGATAGAGTGGCAGATATAGGGTGTTTTGGTCGAGGTGGTATGCAAAGTGAGAGGGTTAGGGAAAATGATTTGGTAAACAGAGAGGAGGTAGTAAAAGCTTTGCGGAAGATGAAAGCCGGCAAGGCAGCAGGTTTGGATGGTATTGCAGTGGAATTTATTAAAAAAGGGGATGACTGTATTGTTGACTGGTTGGTAAGGTTATTTAATGTATGTATGACTCATGGTGAGGTGCCTGAGGATTGGTGGAATGCGTGCATAGTGCCATTGTACAAAGGCAAAGGGGATAAGAGTGAGTGCTCAAATTACAGAGGTATAAGTTTGTTGAGTATTCCTGGTAAATTATATGGGAGGGTATTGATTGAGAGGGTGAAGGCATGTACAGAGCATCAGATTGGGGAAGAGCAGTGTGGTTTCAGAAGTGGTAGAGGATGTGTGGATCAGGTGTTTGCTTTGAAGAATGTATGTGAGAAATACTTAGAAAAGCAAATGGATTTGTATGTAGCATTTATGGATCTGGAGAAGGCATATGATAGAGTTGATGGAGATGCTCTGTGGAAGGTATTAAGAATATATGGTGTGGGAGGCAAGTTGTTATAAGCAGTGAAAAGTTTTTATCGAGGATGTAAGGCATGTGTACGTGTAGGAAGTGATTGGTTCTCAGTGAATGTAGGTTTGCGGAAGGGGTGTGTGATGTCTCCATGGTTGCTTAATTTGTTTATGGATGGGGTTGTTAGGGAGGTGAATGCAAGAGTTTTGGAAAGAGGGGCAAGTATGAAGTCTGTTGTGGATGAGAGAGCTTGGTAAGTGAGTCAGTTGTTGTTCGCTGATGATACAGCACTGGTGGCTGATTCATGTGAGAAACTGCAAAAGCTGGTGACTGAGTTTGGTAAAGTGTGTGAAAAAAGAAAGGTAAGAGTAAATGTGAATAAGAGCAAGGTTATAAGGTACAGTAGGGTTGAGGGTCAAGTCAATTGGGAGGTAAGTTTGAATGGAGAAAAACTGGAGGAAGTAAAGTGTTTCAGATATCTGGGAGTGGATCTGGCAGCGGATGGAACCATGGAAGCGGAAGTGGATCATAGGGTGGGGGAGGGGGCGAAAATCCTGGGAGCCTTGAAGAATGTTTGGAAGTTGAGAACATTATCTCGGAAAGCAAAAATGGGTATGTTTGAAGGAATAGTGGTTCCAACAATGTTGTATGGTTGCGAGGAGTGGGCTATGGATAGAGTTGTGCGCAGGAGGGTGGATGTGCTGGAAATGAGATGTTTAAGGACAATGTGTGGTGTGAGGTGATTTGATCGAGTAAGTAACATAAGGGTAAGAGAGATGTGTGGAAATAAAAAGAGCATGGTTGAGAGAGCAGTAGAGGGTGTTTTGAAATGGTTTGGGCACATGGAGAGAATGAGTGAGGAAAGACTGACCAAGAGGATATATGTGTTGGAGGTGGAGGGAACGAGGAGAAGTGGGAGACCAAATTGGAGGTGGAAAGATGGAGTGAAAAAGATTTTGTGTGATCGGGGCCTGAACATGCAGGAGGGTGAAAGGAGGGCAAGGAATAGAGTGAACTGGATCGATGTGGTATACTGGGGTTGACGTGCTGTCAGTGGATTGAATCAGGGCATGTGAAGCGTCTGGGGTAAACCATGGAAAGCTGTGTAGGTATGTATATTTGCATGTGTGGATGTGTATGTATATACATGTGTATGGGGGTGGGTTGGGCCATTTCTTTCGTCTGTTTCCTTGCGCTACCTCACAAATGCGGGAGACAGCGACAAAGCAAAAAAAAAAAAAAAATTATTGATTTTACATAATATATGTATGTATATGTGTTATAGACATTATTAACATAGTAACATATCACTTACACATACAGAACATTGTATGTATGAATAAATGAAACATTAACATTTTCATCTGGGATATGAACACTGATAGAAGAGAGACTGTTTCTTTTATTGTATAATTGACTTTAATAGTTGGCATGGAAATCTGGCTTCCTGCCCAGATGACACAGTTGTTCTCTCTTTGACAGTATCTGGTTGATAGTAATGCATGATATTTTTATTATCAGTGATGTTGAATTGATAGTGACTTCTAATGACATCAGTTACAAACTTAAAACATTACTGCCAAAAATTTTGTTTGTCGACAGGCACATATCAGGCTGTCAGACAGTGTACCAGCATGTTTCAGCCCAAGGGATGAAGATCGGCATGATATTTACTTCCATCTACTCCCTTTAGCATTTCACCCTCATCCATTGATTTTTTAAACAATATTTTGAGAGGTTTGTCAAGTTTTTCAGCATAGTCCTTAAACAGAAATAGTTGAATTTCATGTAGACCACATATTTTATTTTGATCAGAACCATTGAATAGTCTACTTATGTCTTCATTAGCAGTTTCACTGCTTTCATAGTCCTGTCTCTCATTTCATATCACTGGTGTAAAGGTTGCTGTGTCCTTCGTTGTGAATACACTTAAAAACTTTTCATTCAGCTCTTTATGTATAGCCTTTTCTACCATCTTCAACAACTCTACTCTCAGAATACCTTAACTAAATTAACTTTTCTTTAACCCCGGTCTTCTGTTACATAGGAGTTTGCTATGGCTATCAATCTACATGTAATCTCACAGTGCAAGCACTTTTTAGGCTTTGTTAGCTGTCAATAGATCACAATATAAACAAAGCATGACTTGTAGAAGCAGCCACAGTACTTCAGTTACTCATCACTAACCAGGATGGTTGGTTGCATGCTTTTCTAGGGACTCACCGAGTCTTTGGTGTTCACTCCTATCCATACTGCCCTGTGCTAGGCCCCTACTACAACCTTTTCTCCCTTACTGAGAAGAGTCATATACATCAAGCAAGATGTGTGGTAAATGCTTTGTGCTAGCCTGCCTTTTTGGCTGAATCTTGTCGTAGGCACTTGAAGGTACATAGGAACTTAGATATATTTGTACTTAGGATTAGCCAGTCTGCTAAACAATTTATTTTTCATAAACTACGTACTTAGGTATGTTAGTACTTAGGATGTTTTTTCATAAATTACAAATGCTTGACTTTTAATTCATGAGAAAAAAAAAGTGGTTTTGAATGTTTTTCTGCACCTAATTATATATATAAAAAGAAAAGTCATGAAATGAAAGTTATATAACTTACACACATATGATTGGCCATCCTGATAGATAATGTGTTTTTCATGAGCTATGAATAGTTGTCTTGATTTTTAAGAAGAAAAAATAATTTTATGTATTATATGAACATCCCTGGGGATAGGGGAGAAAGAATACTTCCCAATTATTCCCTGCGTGTAGTAGAAGGCGACTAAAAGGGGAGGGAGCAGGTGGCTGGAAATCCTCCCCTCTCGTTTTTTTTAATTTTCCAAAAGAAGGAACAGAGAAGGGGGCCAGGTGAGGATATTCCCTCGATGGCCCAGTCCTCTGTTCTTAACGCTACCTCGCTGATGCGGGAAATGGCGAATAGTATGAAAAAAAATGAACATTTTCATCAATGAAAATAAATATGCTTTTTTTTTACACACTGGGATAGGCTAGAAAATAAAACTTTTGCAATGAAAAGGTTGAATGATTGCCATCATCCCTGGATGCTGTCTTACAGATGTAAACTTATCAGAAAGAGACATAATTGAACCAAATGATCAGATGAAAGAAAACTCAGTATCAGAGCTAGATGTAATGCCAATAATCTCTCTGAAAAAGATGAAAGAATCTGTAGCCGAACCTCTTAGAGTGCTTCTGAGATAGAGCATAGACCAATCATGCATAGCAGATGTACACAACATGGTGTTCATAATGCCAATATACAAGGAGGGAACCAATCCAATCAGCTTAGATTTGCCCATAACTAAAGTATTTGAGAGAGGAAAAAATGTATATATAATATAATACTTTATTTCAGTTGAATTATCCTTGGGGATAGGGGAGGAAGAATATCCCTGGGGATAGGGGAGAAAGAATACTTCCCATGCATTCCTCATGTGTCGTAGAAGCCGACTAAAGGGGACGGGAGCGGGGGGCTGGAAACCCTCCCCTCCTTGTATTATAACTTTCTAAAAGGGGAAACAGAAGAAGGAGTCATGCAGGGAGTGCTCATCCTTCTCGAAGGCTCAGATTGGGGTGTCTAAATGTGTGTGGATGTAACCAAGATGAGAAAAAAGGAGAGATAGGTAGTATGTTTGAGGAAAGGAACCTGGATATTTTGGCTCTGAGTGAAATGAAGCTCAAGGGTAAAGGGGAAGAGTGGTTTGGGAATGTTTTGGGTGTAAAGTCAGGGGTTAGTGAGAGGACAAGAGCAGGGGAAGGAGTAGCACTACTCCTGAAACAGGAGTGGTTGGAGTATGTGATAGAGTGTAAGAAAGTAAACTCTAGATTGATATGGGTAAAACTGAAAGTTGATGGAGAGAGATGGATGATTATTGGTGCATATGCACCTGGGCATGAGAAGAATTATCATGAGAGGCAAGTGTTTTGGGAGCAGCTGAGTGAGTGTGTTAGTAGTTTTGATGCACTAGACTGGGTTATAGTGATGGGTGATTTGAATGCAAAGGTGAGTAATGTGGCAGTTGAGGGAATAATTGGTGTACATAGGGTGTTCAGTGTTGTAAATGGAAATGGTGAAGAGCTTGTAGGTTTATGTGCTGAAAAAGGACTGGTGATTGGGAATACCTGATTTAAAGAGAGAAATATATATAAGTATACGTATGTAAGTAGGAGAGATGGCCAGAGAGCGTTATTGGATTATGTGTTAATTGATAGGCATGCGAAAGAGAGACTTTTGGATGTTAATGTGCTGAGAGGTGCAACTGGAGGGATGTCTGATCATTATCTTGTGGAGGCAAAGGTGATGATTTGTAGAGGTTTTCAGAAAAGAAGAGAGAATGCTGGGGTGAAAAGAGTGGTGAGAGTAAGTTAGCTTGGGAAGGAGACTTGTGTGAGGAAGTACCAGGAGAGACTGAGTAGAGAATGGAAAAAGGTGAGAACAAAGGAAGTAAGGGGAGTGGGGGAGGAATGGGATGTATTTAGGGAATCAGTGATGGCTTGCGCAAAAGATGCTTGTGGCATGAGAAGCGTGGGAGGTGGGCAGATTAGAAAGGGTAGTGAGTGGTGGGATGAAGAAGTAAGATTGTTAGTGAAAGAGAAGAGAGAGGCATTTGGACGATTTTTGTAGGGAAATAATGCAAATGAGTGGGAGATGTATAAAAGAAAGAGGCAGGAGGTCAAGAGAAAGGTGCAAGAGGTGAAAAAGAGGGCAAATGAGAGTTAGGGTGAGAGAGTATCATTAAATTTTAGGGAGAATAAAAAGATGTTTTAGAAGGAGGTAAATAAAGTGTGTAAGTCAAGGGAACAAATGGGAACTTCAGTGAAGGGGGCAAATGGGGAGGTGATAACAAGTAGTGATGATGTGAGAAGATGTAGTGAGTATTTTGAAGGTCTTTTGAATGTGTTTGATGATAGAGAGGCAGATATAGGGTGTTTTGGTCGAGGTGGTATGCAAAGTGAGATGGTTAGGGAAAATGATTTGGTAAACAGAGAAGAGGTTGTAAAAGCTTTGCGGAAGATGAAAGCCGGCAAGGCAATGGGTTTGGATGGTATTGCAGCAGAATTTATTTAAAAAGGGGGTGACTATTTTTGACTGGTTGGTAAGGTTATTGAATGTATGTATGACTCATGGTGAGATGCCTGAGGATTGGCGGAATGCTTGCATAGTGCCACTGTACAAAGGCAAAGGGGATAAAAGTGAGTGCTCAAATTACAGAGGTATAAGTTTGTTGAGTATTCCTGGTAAATTATATGGGAGGGTATTGATTGAGAGGGTGAAGGCATGTACAGAGCATCAGATTGGGGAAGAGCAGTGTGGTTTCAGAAGTGGTAGAGGATGTTTGGATCAGGTGTTTGCTTTGAAGAATGTATATGAGAAATACTTTTGCAAAGTGAGAGGGTTAGGGAAAATGATTTGGTAAACAGAGAAGAGGTTGTAAAAGCTTTGCGGAAGATGAAAGCCGGCAAGGCAATGGGTTTGGATGGTATTGCAGCGGAATTTATTTAAAAAGGGGGTGACTGTATTTTTGACTGGTTGGTAAGGTTATTGAATGTATGTATGACTCATGGTGAGATGCCTGAGGATTGGCGGAATGCTTGCATAGTGCCACTGTACAAAGGCAAAGGGGATAAAAGTGAGTGCTCAAATTACAGAGGTATAAGTTTGTTGAGTATTCCTGGTAAATTATATGGGAGGGTATTGATTGAGAGGGTGAAGGCATGTACAGAGCATCAGATTGGGGAAGAGCAGTGTGGTTTCAGAAGTGGTAGAGGATGTTTGGATCAGGTGTTTGCTTTGAAGAATGTATATGAGAAATACTTTTGCAAAGTGAGAGGGTTAGGGAAAATGATTTGGTAAACAGAGAAGAGGTTGTAAAAGCTTTGCGGAAGATGAAAGCCGGCAAGGCAATGGGTTTGGATGGTATTGCAGCGGAATTTATTTAAAAAGGGGGTGACTGTATTTTTGACTGGTTGGTAAGGTTATTGAATGTATGTATGACTCATGGTGAGATGCCTGAGGATTGGCGGAATGCTTGCATAGTGCCACTGTACAAAGGCAAAGGGGATAAAAGTGAGTGCTCAAATTACAGAGGTATAAGTTTGTTGAGTATTCCTGGTAAATTATATGGGAGGGTATTGATTGAGAGGGTGAAGGCATGTACAGAGCATCAGATTGGGGAAGAGCAGTGTGGTTTCAGAAGTGGTAGAGGATGTTTGGATCAGGTGTTTGCTTTGAAGAATGTATATGAGAAATACTTAGAAAAGCAAATGGATATGTATGTAGCATTTATCGATCTGGAGAAGGCATATGATAGAGTTGATGGAGATGCTCTGTGGAAGGTATTAAGAATATATGGTGTGGGAGGCAAGTTGTTAGAAGCAGTGAAAAGATTTTATCGAGGATGTAAGGCATGTGTACGTGTGGGAAGAGAGGAAAGTGATTGGTTCTCAGTGAATGTAGGTTTGCAGCAGGGGTATGTGATGTCTCCGTGGTTGTTTAATTTGTTTATGGATGGGGTTGTTAGGGAGGTGAATGCAAGTGATTTGGAAAAAGGGGCAAGTATGCAGTCTGTTGTGGATGAGAGAGCTTGGGAAGTGAGTCAGTTGTTGTTCACTGATGATACAGCGCTGGTGGCTGATTCGTGTGAGAAACTACAGAAGCTGGTGACTGAGTTTGGTAAAGTGTGTGAAAGAAGAAAGCTGAGAGTAAATGTGAATAAGAGCAAGGTTATTAGGTACAGTAGGGTTGAGGGACAAGTCAATTGAGAGGTAAGTCTGAATGGAGAAAAAAAAACTGGAGGAAGTGAAGTGTTTTAGATATCTGGGAGTGGATTTGGCAGTGGATGGAATCATGGAAGCGGAAGTGAATCATAGGGTGGGGAAGGGGGCGAAAGTTCTGGGAGTGTTGAAGAATGTGTGCAAATCGAGAACATTATCTCGGAAAGCAAAAAAGGGTATGTTTGAAGGAATAGTGGTTCCAACAATGTTGTATGGTTGCGAGGCATGGGCTATGGATAGAGTTGTGTGGAGGAAGGTGGATGTGATGGAAGTGAGATGTTTGAGGACAATATATTGTGTGAGGTGGTTTGATCAAGTAAAGTAATAATAGGGTAAGAGAGATGTTTGGTAATGAAAAGAGTGTGGTTGAGAGAGCAGAAGAGGGTGTATTGAAATGGTTTGGTCACATGGAGAGAATGAGTGAGGAAAGACTGACCAAGAGGATATATGTGTCAGAGGTGGAGGGAACAAGGAGAAGTGGGAGACCAAATTGGAGGTGGAAAGATGGAGTGAAAAAGATTTTGAGTGATTGTGGTCTGAACATACAGGAGGGTGAAAGGCATGCAAGGAATAGAGTGAATTGGAACGATGTGGTATACTGGGGTCGACGTGCTGTCATTGGATTGAACCAGGGCATGTGAAGTGTCTGGTGTAAACCATGGTAGTTCTGTGGGGTCTGGATGTGGAAAGGGAGCTGTGGTTTCGGTGCATTATTACATAACAGCTAGAGACTGAGTGTGAACGAATGTGGCCTTTGTTGTCTTTTCCTAGCGCTACCTCGCGCACATGAGGGGGGGAGGGATTTGTTATTTCATGTTTGCTGGGGTGGCAATGGGAATGAATAAAGGCAGACAGTATGAATTATGTACATGTGTATATATGTATATGTCTGTGTGTGTATATATATATATATACGTTGAGATGTATAGGTATGTATATTTGTGTGTGTGGACGTGTATGGATATACATGTGTATGTGGATGGGTTGGGCCATTCTTTTGTCTGTTTCCTTGCGCTACCTCACTAATGCGGGAGACAGCGACAAAGCAAAATAAATAAATAAATAATATTTCAGTTGAAGTCATAAGTGAAGGACAGCACAGATTTCTTCCTGCATTAAAGATCTAAATCTTTCCATATGTTTCTAGGATATTTTGTTTTAGCAAACTTCACTGCTGTTACTAGTATTACTCTGGGAGGTACTTTAAGACATCTATCTATCTCTGCATGAGCCAGGAAAGGCTGGTTTGTGCCTGATGACTACAGTATACTCAGATCAGTCACTTAATACCAGATCTGCAAAGAGAAGACTAGAAGAGATGAAAACACCGTAGTAGCTGTTTCTGTTGTAGACAGAGCGACTTTCATTGGCTCTTGTTTCTCCTCTAAGTCTTCCTTGGATGACACTAACATTCACCCCCCCCCTAAAAAAAACTCCTCTTACTAATCCTATGCCACTCCTTGTAATCTCTTCTAGAACTGTCCTAAAAGTGTTTCTGTCTCTTTGGACACAAGCAAGGCCTGTTGATCTGATGACATCCATCCATGTGTACTGAAAGAGTATTCCTCTGAACTTGCATGTGTGCCTGCTCATCTGTTCCCTTTCTGTTTAAAAACTGGAACTTTTCTTTCTTCTTGGAAGCATGCATTAGTACATCCCATGTCGAAGAAGGATGACTATTCTAACCCCACTAACTATCATGTGGATGTGAGGCAGGGCTATGTGATGTCACCTTTGCTTTGAGACATATTTGGATGAAGTAATTAGAGAGGTGAAAGCAAGACCAGGGAAAAAGGGTGTAGAGATGAAGTGTGGTTGTGAGGTATGGTAGCTAGTGACAAGCCTGTTTGTAGATGATACTGTGTTGTTTGCTGAAAGAGAGGAGGAGTTGCAGAAGGTAGTAAGTGTGTTTTATGATGTGTGTAAATGTAGGCAACCAAAATGTGGATGTGGAATGATTTATAGAGGTCAAGAATCCAGGGTGTGGAAATAAGATATTTGAGAGGAGCATGAGATATGAGTGGATAGAATGATGAAAGTAATGATTGGATGGATGAGGGATTTGGTGTGGCAGTAAGTAGGATATAGTTGTTAGGCAGCCACTGACCAGGAAGATGTATTACTGGTACTACCATGTTAGGTATTAGGAAGGTTAGTGATAGCTGCATAAAGAGTCAGCACTTCAATGGATGTCAGGTTGCTTTCCTTTGACCTTTCTGTCTAACCCTCACATGG
The DNA here is from genome assembly GCF_036320965.1 of Panulirus ornatus. NCBI lineage: Eukaryota > Metazoa > Arthropoda > Malacostraca > Decapoda > Palinuridae > Panulirus > Panulirus ornatus. Next base: position 46,797,317 of record NC_092232.1, read on the forward strand.
ACTGCCGGCATTCTGTCCACAAACATGCAATCTCTCCTTGTTATGCACAACACTTAACTCACACATCTCATTCTTCATAACTAGATTTTCCTGCATTGAGCTCTATGCACTACCCCTGCCTTTTGGGAAAATGGTATGTGCAACAGATAGTAGTAAGTAGCTGCATTAAGCAGTAGCTTTTAGTAAAAACATTTGGTTGAAGTAGTAGGTTGGAACATTAAGTGAGCATTAGCTAAAAGTAGTATGTAAGAACATTAGGTAAATACATTAGGTAGAAGTAGTTGGCAGGAACATATGGTTGGAACCCCTGTAAACGCTGCACTAGAGTTGCCCTCTGCCAGTTGCTTGTTTAAGGTGAGGCATTAAAGGCCAAGAAGCAGCACTGGAGTTCACCAGTTATGGAGACTCTTACTGTGCCCTTCCCCTTTAAGGAGTTTCCAAAGGGAATGGGTATCAGAGATATAGTTAGGTATGATGGGGAATGCAAAGGGAATGAATTGTGGAGTGATGATTTGAAACTTGATACTTTAAGATGGTTTGGGCATGTGGAAAGAATACAAGAAAAGGAGTTTATAAAGAAAGTGTATGATGGTATGATTAATGGAGTTGGTGTGAGAAAAGACCACCTTTGACATGGGTAAATAGGGTAGAAGAATACTATAGTGAGAGAAATGGGGGAAGACTGCATGGAATGGTGTATGCAAGGGAGGCATGTAAAGATAGTGATAAATGAGACTCTTTTGCTGCGTACCACACCCTTGATGAGAGTTCCCAGAGGGAACAGGCTTCAGAGATGTACATAGATAAATAAGTAATGGATGAAAAGATTTTACTGCATATTGCATCTCATGTAGTTTTCAATATTTCCTCAGATTGATGTAGCTGTTAAAACACTTCATGATGAAAAAGTCAGTAAGAAAGATTTCCTTAAAGAAGCAGAAGTGATGATGAATCTGAACCATCTTTATATTGTAAAACTGGTTGGTGTGTGCCATGGACCTCCAGTAGCTATGGTAAGTTGCTGATTTATCAATTACTCAAGTTTAATTAGTACTATTGAATGAAGCTTTTATAGAATCATGACATAATCACTTCAGAGATAAGTAAAGTTAAGAGCTTAACACTTTTTGGCACTAGTAATGCCAATTACATGTCTGATGTGTTTAATGCTGTATTGGCACTAATCGTGCCACTTGGACATCTGATTACAAAATAATTGTACCAAAAGGTGGCTTTTAAAGTTACTTATGTCACTTTTACATCATTCCTAAATTTTGGAACTGATTATGTAGGAAATAACCATAACTTAAGTGTGTAATTACCATCCATGATTGCAGTGCCATAAAATCTGGTCTCAACACTAAAAAATATATATATTGTATTTTTTTTTACTATACAATGATTTTTTTCAGTTTCTTATCAGAAAATCTTTCCTAATTTTAACTAATAATGTGGGAGATAATCATAATGTAAATGCATAATTATAATTCATAATTACACGGCTTGAAAGAATTTTTCAACTAGCATTCTTACCATGCGTTATTTTCCTTTCAGAGTGCATACTGAAGTCCATTTTTTGTTTTACTTTCCTTTTTACAAAGTTCCCTTCAGGAACAACTTACCCAACTTATGAACTGATAAGTGTGGGAACTAATCACAATATAAATGCATAACTATCACTCAAAATTACACCACTTATAAAGTAACCTGGGTGTTTACCATATATTATCCTTTACCCGTCAAAATACATGCATTAGTATTCTTTGTATATTACTTTGATATTTACACACTTCCCTTCAGAAACATCTAACTAAATTTATGATCTTAAAAGTGTTTTTATACCAACAAGACATGGGAGATATCAAGGAGAGTGAAAAGAACTGCAGTCTGGCTGAGCCAGCCAGGCCTGTGAATGAAAGCATATGATTGGAGATTCTCCTTCAAAATTTTCAAGACCATTGATATCCCCATGTCTCTATTACATCTTTGTAGCTTTGTATACTTATTTCGTCGTTACCTTTGCATTATCTGCAAACATATTCAGGTAGGAGTTCATACCTTCAGACAGGTCATTTTTATAGATCAAGAAGAGAAAGAATCCCAGAACAGAGCCCTGTAGCACTCCACCAGTCACCTTGACCCATTTGGAGAATGTTTCCCTTGACAATCATCCCATGTACCCTTCCACTGAGGTAATCTGTCCATTAGAGGAGTACCCCCCTTATTCCCTCCTTGTGATCCAGCTTCTCATTGATCCTCCTATGCAGGACAGTGGAGGAAGTGAAAAATCTGTTTTTGAAATGTCCTTTGTCATAGTCATTGGGAAAGACATGAGAGTTAGAGAGTTCCAAAGCTTTGCCGTGAATGCAGAGAAAAATTTATCAAAACTACCCACCCTTGAGTTGCCATTGGCCATACAGTAATCATGTGACATAGCTGCTTGCCAAGTATTGCATGATCTTGCTAGTGATGAGGGTGCTCAAGCTGCAAAAACCAGAGTAATGCCTTAGAAGTGGAAAAGTGAACCAACATTGCAGCATAGAACAAGTGGATCAGATTTTGAAGTTACATGGTTGAGTTGATATGTCAGGCTGCGTTTGAGTCAAGAGGTGGAATTACAGATCCATTGAAGGAGAGAGGAAAGTTGTGAGGACTTTTTGATAGGAAAATGAGCTGATTTCACATGCCCCAATGAGATATCCTCTCCAAATCTGAGTTTATTGAGAAAATTGTGTTGAAACAAGTTGTAGATCGAGTGAGAGAAGAGGAGCAGATTTGAAGGATTTGGTGGAATGCAGTGTTGAGTTGTCAGCATGAGTGCATTTGGTTATTTGTAGGAAAAGGAAATCATTGATAAAACAGAGGAAAAGTATAGGAGACCGGACAGAATTATGAGAAACTCTGATGGTGATAGGGGGAGGCTTATCCATTTACAACATGGCAATAGATTGGCCATAGAGGAAGCTAGATATGTGGAGCAAGAGAGGAAAGGAAGCCAAAAGAGGGTAGCTTAGAGATGAGACTCCAATGCCATACCCTGTTAAAAGCTTTGGATATATCAAGGGCAGCTACAAAAGATTCTCCATAATCTGTCAGGGATGAAGACTAGAAATTGATAAGATAGGAAAGAATATCAGCAATGGATCTCATCTTATGGAAGCCATACTGGTGATATGAGTGAAGACTGTGAGATTGAAGATGTTTAAGGATATGGGAGTTGAGGAGGGATTTAAAGACTTTGGATATGGTTGATGGGATGTACTAATGCATGCTTCCAAGAAGGAAACATTCTGGTTTTTAAACAAATGGAACAGACAAGCAAATACAGGAGCAAGTTCAGAGGCAAACTCTTTCAGTACACTTTTATTAAATGCCAGCAGGTCCATAGCCTTGCTTTTGTCTAGAGAGAGAATTCCTTTTCAGACTCTTTGAAAAGATATTACTAGGAGATGCATAGGATTAGTAAGAGGAGCATCATGGGAAGAATGTTACTCATATAATGTAGAGTTCAAGGAGAAAGATTGAAACCAACTTTTGAAAAGATTAAAAACAAGTTTTTAGAGCATATACAGGAAAATTTCCTACAGCAGTGTGTCACTAGCACACTAGGATGAGATGGACTGATACATCATCATTACTGGACCCTACCTTCACTCATACTAACATTATATCTAGAACATCATATACAATACACCAGTTGGAAGAAGTGATCATATAATGCTCGTCTGATTATGTGTAAAAGAGGACTTTAAGAGAGCAGAGATGAGATAGAAAATAAAGAGGAACTATAATTGTGGGAAGTACTCTGACCTCAATCATTTTTATGGTAACGTAGATTGGATAATGGAATTTACCAGCCGAGAACCAGGGCAATGTGTAGAGAAGTTCTGTGAAATACACTGTGTGGAAGTGAGAAGAATTTACTAGCCAGGAACCAGGGCAATGTGTTGAGAAGTTCTGTGAAATATACAGTGTGGAAGTAAGAGGCATGGGTACCTAAAGCTTCAAGTATAGAGGGAATGGTAAGAAAGAGTAGGAATTGTTTAATTAAAGATGTCATAAAGCAAAGGAGCTTTGAGAAATGCAGTGACAAAGATATAGATAGCACTCTAGTCAGTTAGTATAGCAATGTATAAGAGATCATGGAATGGGTGTTGCAAAATAAGAAGAGGAACAGAGAAACTTTGAAAAGAAAATTGTGGACGAGTCAGCTGAAGATTCAAAACTGTTTCATAGACTTATCAGGATCCAGTTGCCAGTTAAGGAGCAGATAATCAGGCTCAAGGATCTAGAGTGAAATATTGTAGAGGATGAAGTAAGGGTATGTAAGGAACTGCATGGCAAGTTCAGAGGTGTTTTCACAGTGGAAGGCACTGTAGCCCCAAAATCAGTGAGATGGATTGGGGAGAAGGTTTTGGAAATTGTTGATATATCTAGAAATGGGTATGTTTGAAGGAATAGTGGTTCCAGCAATGTTGTATGGTTGCGAGGCGTGGGCTATGGATAGAGTTGTGCACAGGAGGATGGATGTGCTGGAAATGAGATGTTTGAGGATAATGTGTGGTGTGAGGTGGTTTGATCGAGTAAGTAATGTAAGGGTAAGAGAGATGTGTGGAAATAAAAAGAGCGTGGTTGAGAGAGCAGAAGAGGGTGTTTTGAAATGGTTTGGGCACATGGAGAGAATGAGTGAGGAAAGATTGACCAAGAGGATATATGTGTCGGAGGTGGAGGGAACGAGGAGAAGTGGGAGACCAAATTGGAGGTGGAAAGATGGAGTGAAAAAGATTTTGTGTGATCGGGGCCTGAACATGCAGGAGGGTGAAAGGAGGGCAAGGAATAGAGTGAATTGGAGCGATGTGGTATACCGGGGTTGACGTGCTGTCAGTGGATTGAATCAGGGCATGTGAAGCGTCTGGGGTAAACCATGGAAAGCTGTGTAGGTATGTATATCTGCGTGTGTGGACGTATGTATATACATGTGTATGGGGGTGGGTTGGGCCATTTCTTTCGTCTGTTTCCTTGCGCTACCTCGCAAACGCGGGAGACAGTGACAAAGCAAAAAAAAAAAAAAAAAAAAAAAAGAATCTAGAAATCATGTTAACAGTATTAAAAGGATCTATACAAGGCTGATAGTCCAAGAGTGGTGTGTAGATAAGTTTGATAGACCACTTGAATTGCTGTTCAAGATGTTCCTGGAGAGAGGCTTAGTGCCAAGGGAATGGAAGAGGCAAATTTCATACCAATATATAGGAAAGGAGACCAGAAATAGATACTGGATTACAGACTGGTCTTACTAATGAGTGTGAATTGTAAGGTTCTGGAAAAGACTATGAGAAAGCAAGTGGATGACTTTGTGCAGTGGAGAAATTTTCTAAGGGAGGGATGGCATAGTTTTAGGGATAGGAGTTCCTGTGTAGCTAACCTTGTAAGGTTTTATGATAGAATGATCTCACTCTTGGACAAAAGGGAAGGCTAGGTTTATTGGCTGTATCTGGACTGTCAGAAGGCTTTTGACATTGTACCGCATAGGAGGCTATGAAACTGAATCACCAAGCAGCAATAAGATGGAAACTCCTTTGTTGGATAGAAGATTATCTCATTGGGAAGGAACAAAGGACATATCAGAAAAGCCTTTTCCAGATGGATTGAGGTGAACAGGAGTTCCTGTGTAGCTAATCTTGTAAGGTTTTATGAGAGAATGATCTCACTCTTGGACCAAAGGGAGAGCTAGGTTTATTGTCTGTATCTGGACTGTCAGAAGGCTTTTGACATTGCACCACATAGGAGGCTATGAAACTGAATCACCAAGCAGGAATAAGGTGGAAACTCCTTTGTTGGATAGAAGATTATCTCATTGGGAAGGAACAAAAGACACATCAGAGAGGCCTTTTCCAGATGGATTGAGGTGAACACCGGGGTACCGTGGGGTTTGGTTCTAGGACTATTACTCTTCTAGATCTGCATTGATGATTTGCCTAAAGGTATATGTTTGCAGATGGTGTAAAAGTCATGAGGGAAGTGAAAAGCAAAGAGGATTTCATCAGCTTAAAAGGGTATCTGAGCAGACTTCAAAGTTGGTCTGAAATATGTTTAACAAGTTCAACCTTAGCAATTGTAAAGTAATGAGGATCATGTAAAACAAAAGATGGCCTTAATATGAAAATAACATTAGGATTCTGTATATGAGGGGACATTGTCCCTAACCTGTCACCAGAGTCTAATATTAGTTCCAACAATGTTATATGGTTGGGAGGCATGGGCTATAGATAGGGTTGTACAGAGGAGGGTGGATGTGTTGGAAATGAAAAGTTTAAGGACAATATCTGGTGTGAGGTGGTTTGATCAACCAAGTAATGAAAGAGTAAGAGAGATGTGTGGAAATAAAAAGAGTGTGATTGAGAGAGCAGAAGAGGGCATGTTGAAATGGCTTGGACACATGGAGAGAATGATTGAGGAAAGATTGACAAAGAAGATATATGTATCAGAGGTGGAGGGGACAAGAAGTGGGAGATCAAATTGGAGGTGGAAGGATGAAGTGAAAAAGATTTTGGGCTGAACATACAGGAGGGTAAGAGGCGTGCAAAGAATAGAGCGAATTGGAATGATGTGGTGTACCGGGTCAACGTGCTGTCAGTGGATTGAACCAGGGCATGCGAAGCCCTGGGGTAAACCATGGAAAGGTCTGTGGTGCCTGGATGTGGATAGGGACCTGTGGTTTCGGTGCATTACACATGACAGCTAGAGGCTGTGAATGAATGTGGCCTTTTTTGTATATTTTCCAGACATATACTATGTATATGTCTTTGTGTGGATGCATATGTATGTATATGTTGATATGTGTATGTATGTATATGTGTGTATATGGGCGTTTATGTATATATATATATATGTGTATATGAATGGATGAGTCATTTCTTCGTCTGATTCCTGGCGCTACCTTGCTGATGCAGGAAACAGCGATTATATATTATGATAATAGTGATAGCTCAGGAGACAAACTGTCTGCTAGCAAATATCGTAATATCTTTTAAGGATATGGTTAAAGAAATATCTAACAAGCTTTTCATATCCTACTTAAGACCAAAACTAGAATATGCTACTCAGGTTTGGTCATCCTCCTAAAGAAGCACAAAAACTCACAGAGAAGGTCAAGAGGAGGGCAACAAAGTTGGTACCAGAATTAAGAGAGCTAAGCTACAGGGAAAGTTTGTAGGCTTTAAATTTACCTTCCTTGGAAGAGAGAAGGGTTACCAGATCACAACCTTTAACTTTTTGAAAGAAATCATCGAAGTTGACAGTGGACAGTACTTTGAGAGGTGTGGGGATAGAGAAAGTAGAGGATATAACATGAAATTTAGTAAAAAAAAAACTTGTAAATACTTTGATAGTATAAGAGTGATAGAAGAATGGAACAGGATGACTAAGGACAGGGTTAATGCAGACAGCATGATTAAATTCAATAGGTTGTATGATAGTAGAGTGCATTCAAGAGATGGGGCCCCATGAGTGTAAAACTCCTTCCCCTTACAGTGCAAATAGATAATTATGCACACACAAACACACATTGACCCTAAACTTTCACCAAAGTCCCACATATAGAGAACAGTAAAGGAAAAGAACTGTCTTATAACAAATACCAGGATAACCTTCAAGTATATGGATAAAGAAGTACGTATTCAACAAGCTGTTTGTATCATACGAAAGGCCAAGACTAGAAGGTGCTTCTTTAGTGCCCTCACCTAAAGAATCACAGAGCTAATAGAGAAGCTGCAGAGGAGGGCAGTAAAGATGGTAACAGAATTAAGAGAGCTAAATTACAGGGAAAGGCTAAAGGCTTTAAATTTGCTAACTTAGAAATATAGAAGAATGAGAGAGAGGACCTAATCACAACCTTTAAGTGTTTAAAACAGATTGATGACATGGACAAGGAACAGTTCTTCAAGAGATGTAGAGATGGAACGAATAGAGGATATGAAATTAAGCAAGAAACTTGCTAAAAAAAAAAGATGTAAGGAAGTACTTTTTTGTATAAGAGTGGTGGATGAATGAAATGGAATGACTACAGGGTTAATGTGAACAGCATACATAGATATAAGAAGTTGTCTTGTAGTATGTAATGTTCAAGAGACAGCCTGATGAATGTGAATTTCCCTCCCCACTTAGTTGAGATAGGTTATCACACACACACACACACACACACACACACACACACACACACACACACACACACACACACACACACTCTTGCACTGATGGAGGTGCTCCTCATTTAGAGTACCATCACCTTTTGGTGCATCAGTAGTATTTGTTACAGAACCTCCAGGTAATGCAACAACAGCTGTTGCAGCCACAACTCGAGCTTCTCCCTTCTCATTTGATCAGAGCACAACAGGGCTACTCACTGCTTCTGCTTCACCCTTTACTTTTGGTTTTTCCTCCTCCCATGAGGTTCAGAAAACATCATCTGTCTTTCAGTTTGATGGAGCAGCTGCATCAGCTGCCACAGCTACACCTCACCAGCCATCTGCTCCTGCTATAGCTACTACGTGGAGCACTACAACTGTTTCATCGTTGTTTACCTTTGATACACCTAGAATAACATCAGTAGCAGTAACTACTACACCCTCTGCCGTTACACCATAACCATTTACTTTTGGTTTTTTAAAGACTAATACTGCAGCCCCAACATTTGTTACCACTACAGATGTATCTGTCAAAGCTGTACCATTATCTGGCTTTGATGTTGGTTCCAAACCAGCTGGAGCTTCAACCAAATTAGCACCATCACTAGGTTTCACCTTTGGGTCTTGAATAACTGCACTAACTTCACGATTTCAGTTTGATGCTGCTATTGAATCTTCATTAGTTGATGTGAAATCTAGAAGCCCATTCACCTTAGGTAACACAGAATATAACTCCAAATTTTAGTGCTGGCTCTACATCTCCATTTAGCTTTGGGGGAATTTGTCTGCTGCCCTAGCTTTTGGGTACAACCTTAGGCAAGGCTTTGGTGTTTTAACAGCAAGTGCTCCAACCTTTGATATGCCAACACCCAGTTTTGGAACTGCAAGAGGCAATCCAACATCTCCATTTGGGTGAGCTAACACTTTTGGAGCCACTTCTAACCCTTCCTTCAGTTTTTAAGGCAGGAACTAGTAGTAGCAAACAAACAGTGGTGCTAATCTCTTTGGAGTCCAGAGAGCTACATCCTCATTTGAGGTTGTTAATAATCCAGCCCTTCCTCCTGATAACCTCATATTAACAGGGACTTGTGGATATAGTTCCATACAAAATCCCTTTTATGTGACACCAACATTTGGCAGTGATAACACTGCTGCCAATAAGAGAGCTGCATTCCAGTTTGGCCAAGGAACAAGTAATTCACCATTATCTGGAATGCCAGCTGCAAGTGCAACATTTGGAGGAGCTACATATTCATCAACACTTGGAGGAGCTACCAATCTTTCAACATTTTGAGGAGGAGCTTCTGCCAGGTATTCCAGTACTTCAATTTGGTACTACAGGTCCTCCAACTTTCTGTACAGGTAATGATTCAAGTTCTAATTCCTCAAGGAGACAAGAGCCCATGTTAGAGGTTATAATCACTAGCAAGTTAAGCCAGTACCAGTGAAAACATTGATCATCAGCAGTACTGATGGTTGATTCATTTGGAATTTATAATCTTTTTTTTTTTCGCATACCAGTGTAACATTATGAATTAAAAAAAAAATGTTTGTACCGTGTAGCTTTTTACCACTACTTTGTGATATATTCATTATACCAGTTTATTTTGATCTTATGTAGTTTATTATCACAATTGTTGCTAGTCAGCAAGGTCTTCCATTTTATCAGTGCCACATAATTACTAAAGCATATACCACAACTTCATATATCTATCACAGTGGATTATGGGCTCCTTCTCTTGAAGTTTCACACTCACACAAACAGACACACACATGCTAGTGGTTAGTGTTGCTGACCATGAGTCCATGGGCTAGCCTGGGGTAAAATCCTGGGCATGGCAGTCAGCCTACACCCAACCCAGGTGTTCATCCTCTCATCAGGACTGATCAGTAAATGGGTACCTGGCTTAGGCTGCGGGGTGTGTGTGTGTATACTTGCATATTAGAAGAGACATGATACATAGGGGCAATTTTAAGAGATAGGGCAACATGAGTATAAAACCCTCTCCCCATAACATACAAATAGTAATCATAAATACGTAGTAGTTAAACACACATACGACTTTCTGCAGAGGAGAAATACCCAAAGTGAGACACACTAAGATTTTAGGGTAAGGAGTTGGGTGTAACTAACCTCTAAGAGTTTTATGAGTGATATCAGTCCAGGGCAGAAGAGGGAAGGCTGGGTGGACTGTCTGTATATAGACCAATGGAGGGCATTTGACACTGTACCACAAAGGAGGCTGATTCAGAAGCTGGATGACATGGACTCCCGTGGTGAAGCAGTTAACATTCCTGACCATGACGCATTCACATGCTGCCCAGGGTCGAGTGCATAAGTTTGAATCCTGAATGCAGCTGTCAGTCCACATTTAACCTAGCTGTTTGTCCACCCTTGAGTCACTTCCGCTTCCATGGTTCCATCCGCTGCCAAATCCACTCCCAGATATCTAAAACACTTCACTTCCTCCAGTTTTTCTATATTCAAACTTACCTCCGAATTGACTTGTCCTTCAACCCTACTGTACCTAATAACCATGCTCTTATTCACATTTACTCTCAACTTTCTTCTTTCACACACTTTACCAAACTCAGTCACCAGCTTCTGTAGTTTCTCACCTGAATCAGTCACCAACACAGTATACATGTGTATATGTGTATATGTCTGTGTATGTATATATATGTATACGTTGAAATGTATAGTTATGTATATGTGTGTGTGTGGACGTGTATGTATATACATGTGTTTGTGGGTGGGTTGTTTCCTTGCGCTACCTCGCTGACACAGGAGACAGCAACAAAGTATAATAGATGAAATATTATTAAACATTTATATTTGTATAGTGTTTATGGGATGGCCTTGATTAGGGACTCAGTTTTCCCTAACGTCTCAGCTAACATTAAGAAAAAAATAGAAAAGTAGGAATGTATGGGAAACTCCCACGAAGGGCAGATTATATCAGTGGGAGGAAACAAAGAACACATGTCAGAGGGACTTTTCCACATGGGTTGAGGTGACCAGTGAAGTGCCACAGGGTTTAGATCTGGGACCATTACTCTTCTTGATCTATATTAATGATTCTCCTGAAGGTATGGAATCCTACTTGAATATGTTTGCAGATTATGTAAGTGAGGAAGATTGCATCAACTTACAAGGGGACCTAAACAGACTCCAAAGTTGGTCTGCATTGTGGTTGATGAAATTTAGCACAATGGGACAAAGTGAAAGATGGCCTCAGTATGATTATTACACAGCAGGAAATAAGCTTTAGGATTTTATGTGTTGAAGGAATTGGGAATATTCGTTGTCCCTAACTTGTTACCAGAGTCTCACTTTAATAGGATAGTTCAGGAGACAAATTGTGCTGGCCAATATCAGAATAGTCTGAAAGCGTATAGACATGGAAATATTAAGCAAGCTTTTCATAGCCTACATAAGGCCAGAGTTAGAATATGTTTCTCAGGTATGGTAATTTCAAATAAAGAAGCACAAAGAGTTCACAGAGAAGGTCCAGAGAAGGGCAAGAAATATGGTAACAATTAAGAGACCCAAGTAGCAGGGGCTGAAGGCTTTAGATTTATCCATCTTGGGAGAAGTAAGACTGAGAGGTGACCTCATCACAATTTTTAAGTTTTTGAAAGAGATCAATGAAGTGGACAGTTCATTGAAAGATGTAGGGATAGAATAACTGATGATATGCTTAATGAGACAGCATACATAAATTTTAAGAGATTATATGATAGTGTTTTAGAGATGAGGCCCTATTAGTGTAAAGTTCCCATCCTGTCAAGTACTAATAGGTAATTACACATAGGCCTCATGGTTTAGTAGCGTGTTACTAACCAAGATTCATCACCAGCAAGCCTAGGGTTGGACCATCATGGATTTGAATCCTGGGCATGGCAGTCAGCACACCCCTGAGGCTGGTCAGTAGATGGTTATATGGCTTAGGCTAGGGTATGTGTGTGTATGTGTGTTTGGGTGGGGCATAGGTGAGCATAGGCAGAATGAAGATGGTAAAGACACTCCTGGTGAAATGCTGAATGGATAAGAAGACTGCGTTGGTGCTGTTATGCATCAGTCTTTGTGTTCACACAAGATGACCGCAGCTCTGACCCTGTGAACTATTCAAGCAGATTCTTACTGGGTCATTGTTTCATTAGTTCTTTGGTAAAGTATCTAGTGTATGCTTTGTTTCGTTGTTAAGAAGTTGACAGTCTTACATGATGACAGTAGGTCCAATCAGGTGTAATCCAGTTATCCAGAGGGGTGTGATTCCGGTTGAAAGTTGACCTGTGGAAGCTGGAGAATGCCACTGACACACGTTTGACCCCATCACGGGTTAGACTTGGTGTGTGTGTATGTTATTTCTTATTTATACAGTCCAGGGAAGGAGGTTTACACTTGAGGGTCCCCATTGCTTGAATACATTTTACTATCATACAACCTCTTGAATTTATGTATGCTATCTGTATTAACCATGTCCTCAGTTTGCCTGTTCTGTTTATTCACTACTCTTATACAATAAAAGGATTTATTTACATCCTTATTTACAAATTTCTTGGTTTGATTTTATATCCTCTGGTTGCTCTATCCCTGTATCTCTCAAAGAACTGTCCACTTCATTGACCTCTTTTAAAACTTAATGTTTGTGATCAGGTCATCCCTCACTCTTTTCTCTTCCAAGGCAGGAGCTCAGCTCTCTTAACTCTAGTACCATCTTTATTGCTCTCCTTTAGACTATTTTTCTGAGTTCCTTTGCTTCTTTAGGTGTGGTAACCAAAATTGAGAAGAATATTCTAGATTTGGCCATATTTAGGATTTGTTTTTTTGTCCATATACTCTAATGCTGTTCTAATGTTTGCCAATAGACAGTTTAACTCTTCTAATATGGGACTTTGGTGTTGGGTTAGGGACAGTATAAGCAGATGCAACCCTCATCAATTTTCACTTCCTCCATGACCTTTGCATCATTTGCAAGCATATTAAACCTTCAGGCAAGTCATAAATACAGATCAAGAAGAATAATGATCCCAGAACCAAACCCTGTGGTACTCCATTGGTCACCTCAACCCACTTGGAAAAGGGCTTAGGGATGAAAGTGTGTGTTTGAACTACAAAGGCATAAGTCTGAAAGTACTCAGCAAGTTGTATGGGAGAATGATGATTGAGAGGGTGATGGCAGGCACAGAGCATCTGATTGAGGAGAAGCAATGTTAGCTTGTAAGTGGTAGAGGATGTGTGATACAGTTGGTTGCTCTGAAATATTTGTGTGATAAGAACTTGGAGAAAGAGAGATTTGTTTATGGCATTTATGGACCTGGCAGCATATGATAAGGTTGACAGAAATACCTTGTGGAGGTGTTGCTGATATGATATAAGAAGAAAGATGCTTGATACAGTTGTGAGGTTTTATTAGGACAATAAGATATGTGTGCATGTTGGAAGGGAGGAGGGTGACTGATTCCAAGTGAAGGTGGGCCTTCGTGAAAGGTGTGTGATATCACCTTGGCGGTTTGATATGTTCATGTATAGGGGAGTGAGGGAGGTGAATGCAAAGGTTTTAGAGACTGGGGCAGTTTTACAGTAGCATTAGTGCTTGGGGGGTGAGTCATTTTCTGTTTGCATTTGATAAGGCTATGGAGGCAGATTCCTGAGAAACTCTCCAAAAGCTTGTGTCAGAATTTAGGAATGTGTAAAAAGGTAAGTTGAAAGCTATTATGAACAAAATTAAGGTACTGAAATGCAATAATGGGGATGAGACAGCATGTTTTGAGCGTAAGATTAAATGTTGAGATACTGGAAGAAGTAGGGTATTTTGGATATCTGGAAATGGAAATGGCAGCACAGGGAACCATGGGAGCTGAAGTGGGTCTAGGTTCGGAATAAACCAAGGAGCACGTGGAATACCTGGTAAAGTCTTTAAGGTCTTCTATCTCACAGCCTGAGCTGTGCCCAGGCTATTAGGTTGGGTCTTGGGTCGACCAAGCTGTTGGAAGCCACAGCCTGCAGGCCCACGTAGCTCCAATGGCCTGGCTCTTCTTATATGCTTTGTAGGCACTTCCAGGACACTCTAAAGCTTCTGTTTTGTGCCTCCTATTGTGTTTCTGATGACAGCAGGTGCAGCATTGAAGAGTCTTTGGTCCCAGATGTTTAAGATGTTCTCTCTTTTTGTGTAGATCAAACCTTTGGATTTCAAAGGTAGTATTTCACAATGTCATCCATGCCTGTTATGGCAGTAGGATGTTAATGCTGAGTGTAAGTTGGGAACCTAACCTTTTACAATTTTCCAGGTATGGTGAAGAGAGTAGAGATGATGAAAATTTTATGTACAGTGAAATATGGCAAGGCAGCTGGAGGGGATGGTATTGCAGATCAATTTATCAAGAAAGGGGATGACTGTATTGTTGATTGGTTAGTTTGGATTTTCATTGTATGTATGGACCATGGTGAAGTACCTGAGGATTGGGGACAAAGGTATGTGTTCAAACTATAGAGAGTTATAAGTTTGTTGAGTGTACCTGGTCAGTTGTTGTTTTTTTTGTTTTTTTTTTTGCTTTGTCGCTGTCTCCCGCGTTTGCGAGGTAGCGCAAGGAAACAGACGAAAGAAATGGCCCAACCCACCCCCATACACATGTATATACATACGTCCACACACGCAGATATACATACCTACACAGCTTTCCATGGTTTACCCCAGACGCTTCACATGCCTTGATTCAATCCACTGACAGCACGTCAACCCCGGTATACCACATCGCTCCAATTCACTCTATTCCTTGCCCTCCTTTCACCCTCCTGCATGTTCAGGCCCCGATCACACAAAATCTTTTTCACTCCATCTTACCATCTCCAATTTGGTCTCCTTTCTTCTCCTCGTTCCCTCCACCTCCGACACATATATCCTCTTGGTCAATCTTTCCTCACTCATTCTCTCCATGTGCCCAAACCATTTCCAAACACCCTCTTCTGCTCTCTCAACCACGCTCTTTTTATTTCCACACATCTCTCTTACCCTTACGTTACTTACTCGATCAAACCACCTCACACCACACATTGTCCTCAAACATCTCATTTCCAGCACATCCATCCTCCTGCGCACAACTCTATCCATAGCCCACGCCTCGCAACCATACAACATTGTTGGAACCACTATTCCTTCAAACATACCCATTTTTGCTTTCCGAGATAATGTTCTCGACTTCCACACATTCTTCAAGGCTCCCAGAATTTTCGCCCCCTCCCCCACCCTATGATCCACTTCTGCTTCCATGGTTCCATCCGCTGCCAGATCCACTCCCAGATATCTAAAACACTTCACTTCCTCCAGTTTTTCTCCATTCAAACTCACCTCCCAATTGACTTGACCCTTAACCCTACTGTACCTAATAACCTTGCTCTTATTCACATTTACTCTTAACTTTCTTCTTTCACACACTTTACCAAACTCAGTCACCAGCTTCTGCAGTTTCTCACGTGAATCAGCCACCAGCGCTGTATCATCAGCGAACAGCAACTGACTCACTTCCCAAGCTCTCTCATCCCCAACAGACTTCATACTTGCCCCTCTTTCCAAAACTCTTGCATTCACATCCCTAACAACCCCATCCATAAACAAATTAAACAACCATGGAGACATCACACACCCCTGCCGCAAACCTACATTCACTGAGAACCAATCACTTTCCTCTCTTCCTACACGTACACATGCCTTACATCCTCGATGAAAACTTTTCACTGCTTCTAACAACTTGCCTCCCACACCATATATTCTTAATACCTTCCACAGAGCATCTCTATCAACTCTATCATATGCCTTCTCCAGATTCATAAATGCTGCATACAAATCCATTTGCTTTTCTAAGTATTTCTCACATACATTCTTCAAAGCAAACACCTGATCCACACATCCTCTACCACTTCTGAAACCACACTGCTCTTCCCCAATCTGATGCTCTGTACATGCCTTCACCCTCTCAATCAATACCCTCCCATATAGTTTACCAGGAATACTCAACAAACTTATACCTCTGTAATTTGAGCACTCACTCTTATCCCCTTTGCCTTTGTACAATGGCACTATGCACGCATTCCGCCAATCCTCAGGCACCTCACCATGAGTCATACATACATTAAATAACCTTACCAACCAGTCAACAATACAGTCACCCCCTTTTTTAATAAATTCCACTGCAATACCATCCAAACCCGCTGCCTTGCCGGCTTTCATCTTATGCAAAGCTTTTACTACCTCTTCTCTGTTTACCAAATCATATTCCCTAACCCTCTCACTTTGCACACCACCTCGACCAAAACACCCTATATCTGCCACTCTATCATCAAACACATTTAACAAACCTTCAAAATACTCACTCCATCTCCTTCTCACATCACCACTACTTGTTATCACCTCCCCATTTGCGCCCTTCACTGAAGTTCCCATTTGCTCCCTTGTCTTATGCACTTTATTTACCTCCTTCCAGAACATCTTTTTATTCTCCCTAAAATTTAATGATACGCTCTCACCCCAACTCTCATTTGCCCTTTTTTTCACCTCTTGCACCTTTCTCTTGACCTCCTGTCTCTTTCTTTTATACGTCTCCCACTCAATTGCATTTTTTCCCTGCAAAAATCGTCCAAATGCCTCTCTCTTCTCTTTCACTAATACTCTTACTTCTTCATCCCACCACTCACTACCCTTTCTAATCAACCCACCTCCCACTCTTCTCATGCCACAAGCATCTTTTGCGCAATCCATCACTGATTCCCTAAATACATCCCATTCCTCCCCCACTCCCCTTACTTCCATTGTTCTCACCTTTTTCCATTCTGTACTCAGTCTCTCCTGGTACTTCCTCACACAAGTCTCCTCCCCAAGCTCACTTACTCTCACCACCCTCTTCACCCCAACATTCACTCTTCTTTTCTGAAAACCCATACAAATCTTCACCTTAGCCTCCACAAGATAATGATCAGACATCCCTCCAGTTGCACCTCTCAGCACATTAACATCCAAAAGTCTCTCTTTTATGCGCCTGTCAATTAACACGTAATCCAATAACACTCTCTGGCCATCTCTCCTACTTACATAAGTATACTTATGTATATCTCGCTTTTTAAACCAGGTATTCCCAATCATCAGTCCTTTTTCAGCACATAAATCTACAAGCTCTTCACCATTTCCATTTACAACACTGAACACCCCATGTATACCAATTATTCCCTCAACTGCCACATTACTCACCTTTGCATTCAAATCACCCATCACTATAACCCGGTCTTGTGCATCAAAACCACTAACACACTCATTCAGCAGCTCCCAAAACACTTGCCTCTCATGATCTTTCTTCTCATGCCCAGGTGCATATGCACCAATAATCACCCATCTCTCTCCATCAACTTTCAGTTTTACCCATATTAATCGAGAATTTACTTTCTTACATTCTATCACATACTCCCACAACTCCTGTTTCAGGAGTACTGCTACTCCTTCCCTTGCTCTTGTCCTCTCACTAACCCCTGACTTTACTCCCAAGACATTTCCAAACCACTCTTCCCCTTTACCCTTGAGCTTCGTTTCACTCAGAGCCAGAACATTGAGGTTCCTTTCCTCAAACATACTACCTATCTCTCCTTTTTTCACATCTTGGTTACATCCACACACATTTAGGCACCCCAATCTGAGCCTTCGAGGAGGATGAGCACTCCCTGTGTGACTCCTTCTTCTGTTTCCCATTTTTAGAAAGTTAAAAAAATACAAGGAGGGGAGGATTTCTGGCCTCCCGCTCCCGTCCCCTCTAGTCGCTTTCTATGACACGCGAGGAATGCGTGGGAAGTATTCTTTCACCCCTATCCCCAGGGATAATATACATACACACACACACACACACACACACACACACACACACACACACACACACACGCACATATACACACACATACACATACATATATATACATATTAAATAATGTAAGAAACAATTTAGAAAACTGAAACTTCTAGCTTGAAATGAAATGAAAAAATGAATGTCACATAATGGTTCAACCTCTGGCTATGGAAAAAGGAAATGTTTAATTTATTTACACAAACGTCAATAGTAGTTCTCATCAATTTAACCACTGTATCAATAAGCTTCAAATGTCTAAGCTACATTTTTTCCAATTTCACTATTTTCTTGTCAAAGCACCATGTATGAAAACTATCACTCCAGTAACACAACTATAAACATTTACTTCCCCTTTAAAAAAAAGTTCTGGGGAAGTCTGTCTCGATACACTGCGGGACACTCTACCACCTGGCGAGGTTTGTGTTGCAATGGTTCTTGATTCACAAACATAGTAGCATCACTGGTGGGCCAAGGTAGTTCCGTTGGCGAAGAGGAGCTCATGAAACATGTCGGGAAGCATGCTACTGCAGGCAGGAGTGAAGGCTGATGCAAACTGGTATCGCTCTGAATGATGTGATGGGGACGTCTCCTTCCGTAGGATAGCATCTCCTTGGAATAGTTGGGGCTGTTGGTCTGTGGCCATGACCTTGATCCCCAGCTGGGCGGGCAGGTCTCGCTGTCCTCCTGTCTCGCCCGACAACAAGCTGACTGGTAACACTCACAAGCTGACTGGTAACACTCACAAGCTGACTGGTAACACTCACAAGCTGACTGGTAACACTCACAAGGCTACTGGGAGGACGTGTCTGTTGTGACTACTTCTGCCCATGAGCTCGTGGACTGAGGAGACGATATCGGTGAGCTCGGCTTTGGTGATGCAGCCGTCGCCGTTCACGTCGTAGAGTTTGAAGGCGAAGTTGAGCTTGTCGTAGGCCAGTTGTATGGGTCAGTTGTATGGGAGGGTAATGATTGAAAGGGTCAAGTTATGTACAGAGCATCTGATTGGGGAGAAGCAAAATGGTTTCAGAAGTGATACAGGATGTTTGGATCAGGTATTTACTTTAAAGAATATGTGTAAGAAATATGTAGAGAAACAGATGGATTTAAGTGTGGCATACATAGATTTGAAGAAAGTTTTTGATAGTGTTGATAGAGATGCCATGTAGAAGGTCATAAGAATATATGGAGTGGGAGGAAAACTGCTAGAAGCAGTGAGAAGTTTTTATCAAGGGTTTATGGTATGTGTATGAGTAGGAAAAGAGGAAAGTTGTTGATTCCAATTGAAGGATGGTCTGCAGCAGGGGTATATGATATCACCATGGTTGTTAGATTTGTTTATGGATGAGATGGAGGTGGATGTAAATGCGAGAGTTTTGGAGAGAGGAGTATACAGTCTGTAGGGGAGGAGAGGGCCTTGGAAGTGAGTCAGTTGTTGTTTGCTGATGATGCAGCAATGGTAGCAGATTCAAATGAGAAACTACATTAGTTGGTGACTGAGTTTGAAAGAGTATGTGAAAGAAGGAAATTGAGAGTATGTGAACAAGAGCAAAGTTATTAGGTTTGGCAGGATCGAGGGACAGGTTAGTTGTATTGTGAGTTTGAATGGAGAAAAACTGGAGTAAATGAAGTGTTTTAAATACATGGGAGTGGACATGGCAGTGAATGGAACCATGGAAGCAGAAGTGAGTCATAAGGTGGGTGAGGGGGCAAATATTCTGGGAACACTGAAGAATTTGTGGAAAGAGATCATTATCTAGGAGGGCAAAAATAGGTGTTCAAAGGTATGGTAGTCCAAACAATATTATATGAATGCAAGGCTTAAGTTATAGATAAGGCTGTGTGGAGAAGAGTGGATTCTTTGGAATGAAATATTTCAAGACAGTATCAGGTGTGAGATGGTTTAAGTTAATAATGAAAGGGGTAGAGAGGGGTGTGGTCATGAAAAGAATGTGTTTGAGAGAGCTGAGGAGGCTGTGCTGAAATGGTTTGGACATATGGGGATAACGAATGAGGAAAGACGTATGTGTCAGAAGTGGAGGGAACAAGGAGAATGGGGTAACCAAATTGGAGATGGAAGGATGGTGCATAAAATTTTGAGCAGTCGGGGCCTTAACATATAGGGGGGTGAAAGGAATGCACGGGATAGAGTAAATTGGAACTATATGGTGTACAGGGGCTGACATGCTGTCAGTGGTCTGAACCAGGGCATGTGAAGCATCTTGGGTAAACCATGAAAAGGTCTGTGGAGCCAGGTTTTGGGTAAGGAGCTGTGTTTTCGGTGCATTATATATGACTGCTAGAGAATGGATGTGAGCAGATGCAGCCTTTCTTTGTCTGTTCCTGGTACTACCTCACTAACATGGGAAGCAGCAATCAAGTAAAAATAGGGGAAAGAATAGATGATGATATACCTCTCCCTTCTGCACTACACTCCTCTCCAGGGAAACAGCCTTGGAGATTTCAGCCATTCCAGTAATTTAGTTCCTTTACCACTTTGATATGGACTGTGAAAGATCCTTGAATGCTCTCTAATTCTACTAATTCACCTGTGTTGTATGGTGATGTTAGAACACAAGCAGTATTAATTCGTGAAAGAGTTAGTGCTTTGAATATAATTATTTTTTTTCTTCTCATTCCTGAAAATCAGCAAAACCACCCCACCATGGCTCTGAAGAAGGCAACTGTTGTTTTGTCATATCCACTGAAAGTGAGGTCATTAGAGCATTTTTACTCCAAGGTCTTTTGCATTGTTCAATTTGTTTATGATAGCATCCATATCTGTCTGTTATTCTGTATTGTTATTGATTTCTTCATTTTGTTCGTACCAAGGGAGTTCAAACTTATCTCCATTGAAAAGCTTGTTCTCAATGGCCCTGTTGAAAGCTTTGTTTATGTCTCTTTGTATCCTTCAGCATCCTCTGTTGATGTGATTTTCATACTTATCTTGTATTGCCTGCAAAGGATGATATGGAAGGAGAGATCAATGTCAGGAAAGGTAAAGGTAGGAATGATTGAAGGTGTAGTACCCCTGACAGTATTGTATGGTTATGAGTCTTATTCTCTGAATGGAAGGAAAATAAATAGTATGAATTTACTATAATATGGAAATTAAATGCTTGAAGATTATATGTAGTGTCAGTTGGACTGATCATAAAAGGTATGGAAAGGGTGAAAGAAGACTGACTATTAGGATAGAATGTGTCTGAGATGAAGGGAGCATAGGGAAGGGGGCAACCAAGAAGGATATGGAAGGATGGAATGAAGAAGTCTTTGGGGTATGTAGGCCTAAGCATTCAGGAGGATAAGAGGCATGCATTGGATAGAATGAATTGGATGGATATGGTATATGGCGATGACATACTGTCAGTGTGCTTACCCAGGGAAGCTGAAGTGGTGAACATATATCACAGAGTGGTCTTTTTACATTTTACATTTGAGGCTTCAGTCATGGACAGAATTTCACATCAAGGCTGAGCCTTCATTGAAACATGTAAAGGATCAGGTGAGGGAAAAAGAAGAGACGGGAAAGTATTTATGAATTTTGGAGGAACTTAAGAACTTGTCTTTTAAATTGGGCCAGGTCGTAGTTATTAGGAAAGACATGAGAGGGTAGAGAGTTCCAAAGCCTCAAGGTGCAGGGAAAGAAACAGTTATCAAAACGACGTGCCCTTGAGTTGCCAACAGCCACACAGTAATCATGTGATGGAGCAGTTTGCTGAGTGTTGCATGGTCTAGTTAGCAATTGGAGCACACAAGCAGCCAGCTCCCAGGAGCAAAAACCAGAGTAATACCTATAGAAGAGGGAAAGTGAACGAACATTGTGACATAGGACAAGAGGGTCAAGTTTTGAAGTTATCCTGGGAGAGTTTATTAGTCAGACTGTATTCATCTCAACTCCATCAAGTAAGGATGCAGAGCTGGAACCACCCCTGATGTGAGAGCAGTACTCCATACAAGGACAAATCAATCATTTGTGTAAATGTTGCAATTGTTCAGAAAAAAGAAGTTTTAACATCTAAACAGGACTCCCAGTTTCTTAGAGGCAGTTTAGCTATTTCCATAATGTGGGGTTTCCAAGAAAGAGTGGATGTTACAGTAATACTGAATATGTCCATTGAGTCAAGAAGTGGAATCACGGAGAGATGAGAGATGAGAGTTTTCAGGAGTTTTCAGTAGAGAGATGGGTGGAAACTGGGTCTTGGAGGCATTAAACATAACTAGATTTTGTCTTCCCCTCTGAGATATCCTGTCCAAGTCTGAGTTTACTGAGAGAGCTGTGTTAAGACAAGATGCAGATTGGATGAGAGAAGGAGAAGAATTGAAGTATGTTGAAGAATACAGTATTGAGTCCTTAGCGTATGAGTGCATTTGGTTACTTGTGGAAGAGAGGAAATCTTTGAAAAAAAAGATTTAGAAAAGGTGTATGGGACAGGACAGAACCTTGAGAGACACTGCTGTTGATGGAGAAAGTGGAGAGGCTGATCATCAACAACCACAGGGATAGATCGGCTGGAGAGGAAGATATATGAAGGAGCAAAGTGAGGGAAGGAAGCCAAAGGAGATGAACTTAGAGATGAGACCTGGATGCCACACCCTGTCAAAAGCTTTGGATATGTTAAGGGCAACTACACAAAACTCCGAAAATCTTTCAGAGATGATGACCAGACAGCAGTAAGATAGGAAAGAACATCACCAGTTGATCTTGCCTTATGGAAGCCATACTGGCGATCAGAGAGTAGACAGATATTCAAGGTGTTTAAGGATATGGGAGTTGAGAAGGGATTCAAAGACTTTGGAAATGGTAGATGTCAAAGCAATAGGATGCTAGTTAGAGGGATCAGATCAGTTACCTTGTTAATGATTGGATGTATCAATGCAGGCTTCCATGTAGGAAAGTTTGTGGTTTTTAACAGAAAGAGAACAGACTAGCAAGCACAGGTGCAAGTTCAGAGGCACACTCATTGAGCACATGGGGATGAATACCATCAGGACTATAAGCCTTGCTTGTGTCCAGAGAGAGAAGCGATTTTTGGACAGTCCAAAAAGAGTTTACAGGAAGGGGCAAAGGATTAGTAACAGGAGCATCAGGGTGTGAAGGAATGTTAGAATCATCAAATGGGAACCAAAAAGAGTTGCTTTAGCTACAGAAGAGACAGCTATAGTACCATCAGAATGAAAAAGTGAAGGAAAGGTAGAGCATCAGAAGTTGGTAGAGATGCCCTTAACTAAAGACCAAAAATACCTATCAGTGGATGATGAGGAAAAGTTATTGCACTTTCTGAATAAAGAAACACTTTCCATCATGGATAACATACTTGCAGTGACCTTGCAGTGATTACAGGTAGTGATAGAAGCTGAATGGGAGTCAGAGGAAGGAGAGTTTTCCAAACCCAATGTGCCTGATCCTTTGCCTGAATGGCCTCAAAACAGGTTGAACCATGGATTGGAAGGGGTTGTCTTGGAGGAGGAGAGAATAAGTGGTTCCATTCCCATAAGAATAACCTCTGTTATGCATTTGACAGAGACAGAAGCATCCTCTCTGAAGAGACAGTGAATTACACAAGGAAAGTCAGGAAAGAGGTTTCATAAGTAATTTCAGTCCGCTTTGTTGAGGTGCCAATATTTACGCTTAGTAGGGCTGCTGGAGGGGGAGGAGTCATTAAGATAGATACATTTATGAGAGTGTGATCAGATGAACCAGTTGGGGATGAGATTGCGTAGTTACAGTCGGATGGACTAGAGGTGAAAAACAGATCCAGAATATTAGGAGAGTTGTCGCAGCAGTCAGGAATATGAGTAGGATGGGAGATAATATGCTCTTAATCATTGAGGATGTTGTCACACCTGTAAGGAATACAGGTAAGATGGGAGATAATTTGCTCTAAATCATGGAGAACATGAGGGCTTCTATCCCTCTACTGTCCATGCAGGAAGAATTCAACCATACTCTATGGTGAACGTTGAAATCCTTGAAGTAGAGGATCTCAGCTTGCAATTGGGAGGATGCCACAGTCTCATGGCAGGAGGCTAGATAGTTGAAGAAAGACATAATATTTGTAGAATATTTGTTCTCCTAGAACAGTAGATGAAACAGGGAAAGCGTGATAGTTGGAAAACAGGCCTTGAGCAACATAACATCAGAGTTTAAGGACTCGGGCACCTTGAGGCATACAACTCATTTTGATGTTGGAATGAGCATAAGCACTACCTTTGAACTGGAATTGTGAGTGGAGATTATAGTTGGGTATGGAAAAGGGACTAGTGAGGAGATCATCAGACAACTGTGTGCTAGAGAGAAGTAAGATATTAGGAGAGGTAATATACAGATGATGTTCAACAGAGGAGTGGTTACCTGAGACCACAAATGTTAGTATAGTGAAAAGAAAATGAGGAAGGTCTAACAGTGAGGATAAAGGTTGCGGGAGGGACCAGTACTTCTACTACTATCGGAGGCCTCTCTCATTGGCTGTCAAATCAGGAGGAAACTCAGGGATTCTTAGCTCCCCATTATGCCAGGAACTATGGGGCATAGAATTATTGGACTCTATCATGATTATGCTTAAAAATGTTTGAGTGGACAGGAGTTGGCAAAAGTACTAATATATATAAAAAAAAAAGCAAGAGTTAAGTAGGTGTATGGCCTTTTTAAGAAGGTTGCAGGACTTTCCCTGTAGCCCTATTTTGATGAGAGAGAAAGTAAGACCAGCAATTCTGACATGGAAAGTGTTAGATGGTTCCAGGCACCACTTGATACTCCTCAGTCAGGGCAATAGTGCCACCCTGGGCGGATGATGTGAACAGCTAGTGCTGGTGTATGTCGGTTTTGTGTTGCTTACATTGGATAACTGCACCTCTGACCCTGTAACTACAGGCACAACTCAGAAATTGTCATCGAGTCTGGTTTAGTAGTTCGTTAGTAGTTATTTGATATATGCTCTCTTTCACTGTTTAATTCAGTCACTCAACTGCAGAAAGTGTTTTAGTGCAGGTCAACAGTTGACCTCTGGTGGTTGAAAAGCACCAGTTATACATGTCCATCCCCAGTAAGGGTTGTAGTGTTAGATATGAGTGAAGGTGAGCAGTGCAGCATGTGAAAAGTTGCAAGTACTTATTGAACAGATCTCAGACACCAGGTAACTTGCAATTTTACATTTCATGATTCACACATTTGGTAGTAGTCAGTAGGAGCATTAGATAGAAATAGTCATAAGGAACATTAGGTAGGAGCCTCTGCAAACACTGTGCCAGAGTTGCTCTCTGCCAGTGGCCTGTTAAGGGTGAGGCACTAAAGGCTAAGTAGTGGCTCTGTAGTTCTTTAGTTATGGAGACTCTGTTGGAACAGGCATCAGAAATATAGATAGACAGATGGATAGATGCAGACAAAAAACAAGGTTTTTCAGTTTGTGTCCCATCATGAAATGAAAGAAGTACATGTAAAGGTAACAAGGATGTGTACAAAAAGTGAGCTGACATACCTTATATAGACAGTTTAGTGCTGAAAGCATAAAGGCTTAAAGCCCCCACCAAGAGGTGGCAGGTGGATTGAGCTACATATAAAAGTAAAAAAAGATATGTAGAAGCAAATGATCTGACTAACTTGGCCATGAGAGAGTGTTGAAGATAAGATATAAATTCCCTGGGAAAAGGATAAGTACATTTGGTGACCAAGGGACACTTAGGAATTATACAGATGTCACAGTATTGGCAAGTTGTTCAAAATAAATTCATATGAAGACCTTATGGACCAGCTATGCAAGTCTTCATATGAAGACTTCCATACTTAGGGGTTAAAGTTGAAGTTGGGACTGACAGGTAAGTGTGTGATTGCATTTACATCAGTATGTCCACACATTTTTTTAGTGATAGAATTCATGACTGGCATTGCGACTAGCTGTTTAGTTAGGGTGTAGATATTGATGTTACTGTGATATGTACATTAAACACTGATCTAGGAAAGTTAGCTGAGGATGAAAAAGAATTTAATGGTAGTGATGGAGTAATTTAGAAGTCTTGAAAAAAGAAAATGACAAAGGAAAATGGGTTTATCCAAGATGAAATGTGATTGTAAAATTGATCTAGATGGATGAAATTAGGGTTTAGAAATATCAGAGAGCAGACTGCGGGTGCTGTGAAGACTAGTCATAGAAAGTAGAAACTGTTGGCTGTCAGGCATTACAGGGTTGAATAGAATTTGTGCACAAAATTGAAATATGTTCAAGATGAAATTTTCTCTCAGAAACAAAATAGTTTGTTTAGTGTAAATAGTTAAGATTGGAGGGGTGGAAAAGAGGAATTAAGAGGAGACATGGTATTGTCAAGGAAGTTTATAACATGCAATAAATTGATAGGATGTTTTATATATTCTGAGATTTAATCACAAAAGTGTTTTCAAGTAAAAGTAATGTTAGGAAAGACTTAAGTGTAGTCAAAACAACAGATTGCAAGAGAAGTTTATTTAAGGTGGGTTGTATGATAATGATAGTGAATTGAGGTGCATGTTGATTACAGTGTCTGAAGGTTTTTGAGAACCCTGATTTGTAAAGCAGTAGATTCTGAAAAGAATATAGAGTAGATACATATACAGTTCAAGTTACTAAGTAACCACTTCAGCCTTTCAAACTGAACTTAGTATGAGAGTGAAGACTGAATTTTGTTCCTCCCAAATGTGTCTATGTCACATCATAGGTAATTAAGTTGAGAGGCTTTACATTGTCTTCTGTCAAAGAAGGTAGCTTTCTCCAAGCAAAAAAGAGGTAAATGATAATGATAGTTTATATGTAGAGATTAAGGGAAAGTGGTAATTATGTAAATTCTGATATTCATCCCTTCTTGTGAACTCTATTATCAGTGTACCACATATTTTTTTTTTAGGTTCAAGAGCTAATGGCTATGGGTTCCCTCCTTGATTTTCTCTTGGAACATGAAGAAGAAATATCTGTTGACTTTCATCTTAAGCTTTGGGCTGCACAGATTGCTGAAGGTAACAACTTTTATCTTTCTTTGTCATTAACCTTATGTTTTTTCTGTACGTAAGTTACTCATGGATGAAGATTCCTGAGGATTCTTGAAGTTTTAAAAAGTCTTACATTGATTTATGTATTTTTAAGACCTTGATAAGGTTTATTTATTGCTGCTTCAGGTCATGAAAGGACTTTGAATTTGTTTCCAAGTTACTTATATGTATCCCCTGGTTCAATCCATTGACAGTACGTCAACTGAGCTTGGAAAAGTGTGTGAAAGGAGTGGAAAAGATTTTGAGCAATTGGGGCCTAAACATACAGGAGGGTGAAAGGTGTGCAGGGAATAGAGTGAACTGGATATACTGGGGTTGATGTGCTGTCAATGGATTGAACCAGCATGTGAAGTGTCTTGTGTAAACCATGGAAAGTTTTGTGGAGCCTGGATGTGGAAAGGGAGCTGTGGTTTCGATGCATTACACATGACAGCTAGAGACTGTATGAATGAATGTGGCCTTTGTTGTCTTTTTCTAGTGCTACCTCGGGCACATAGGGGGGAGGGGGGTGCCATTTCATGTGTGGCAGGGTGGCAATGGGAATGGCATCTCATGCCACAAGCATCTTTTGTGCAAGCCATCACTGTTCCGTAAATACATCCCATTCCTCCCCCACTCCCCTTACCTCCTTTGTTCTCACCTTTTCCATTCTGTACTCAGTCTCTCCTGATACTTCCTCACACAAGTCTCCTTCCCAAGCTCACTTACTCTCACCACTCTCTTCACCTCAACATTCTCTCTTCTTTTCTGAAAACCTCTACAAATCTTCACCTTCACCTCCACAAGATAATGATCAGAACATCGCTCCAGTTACACCTTTGAGCACACTAACATCCAAAAGTCTCTCTTTTGCGTGCCTATCAATTAACACATTATCCAATAACGCTCTCTGGCCATCTCTCCTACTTACATATGTATACTTATGTATATCTCTCTTTTTAAACCAGGTATTCCCAATCACCAGTCCTTTTCCAGCACATTAATCTACAAGCTCTTCACCATTTCTATTTACAACACTGAACACCCCATGTATACCAATTATTCCCTCAACTGCCACATTACTCACCTTTGCATTCAAATCACCCATCACTATAACCCGGTCTCATGCATCAGAACCACTAACACACTCATTCAGCAGCTCCCAAAACACTTGCCTCTCATGATCTTTCTTCTCATGCCCAGGTGCATATGCACCAATGATAACCCATCTCTCTCCATCCACTTTCAGTTTTACCCATATCAATCTAGAGTTTACTTTCTTACACTCTATCACATACTCCCACCACTCCTGTTTCAGGAGTAGTGCTACTCCTTCCCTTGCTCTTGTCCTCTCACTAACCCCTGACTTTACTCCCAAGACATTCCCAAACCCCTTCACCCTTCAGCTTCGTTTCACTCAGAGCCAGAACATTGAGGTTCCTTTCCTCAAACATACTACCTATGTCTCCTTTTTTCTCATCTTGGTTACATCCACAAACATTTAGACACCCCAATCTGAGCCTTCAAGGAGGATGAGCACTCCTCATGTGACTCCTTCTTTTGTTTCCCCTTTTAGAGAGTTAAAATACAAGGAGGGTAGGGTTTCCAGCCCCCTGCTCCCATCCCCTTTAGTTGCCTTCTACGACATGTGAGGAATGCATGGGAAGTATTCTTTCTCCCCTTTCTCTCCCTATGTGTATATATATATATATATATATATATATATATATATATATATATATATATATATATTCTTTTCTTTCTTTCAAACTGTTCGCCATTTCCCGCATTAGCGAGGTAGCGTTAAGAACAGAGGACTGGGCCTTTGAGGGAATACCCTCACCTGGCCCAATTCTCTGTTCCTTCTTTTGGAAAAAAAAAAAAAAAAAAAAAAAAAAAAACCAAGAGGGGAGGATTTCCAGCCCCCCGCTCCCTCCCCTTTTAGTCGCCTTTTACGACACGCAGGGAATACGTGGGAAGTATTCTTTGTCCCCTATCCCCAGGGAAAATATATATATATATATATATATATATATATATATATATATATATATTTTTTTTTTTTTTTTTTTTTTATACTTTGTCGCTGTCTCCCGCGTTTGCGAGGTAGCGCAAGGAAACAGACGAAAGAAATGCCCCCCCCCCATACACATGTACATACACACGTCCACACACGCAAATATACATACCTACACAGCTTTCCATGGTTTACCCCAGACGCTTCACATGCCTTGATTCAATCCACTGACAGCACGTCAACCCCTGTATACCACATCGCTCCAATTCACTCTATTCCTTGCCCTCCTTTCACCCTCCTGCATGTTCAGGCCCCGATCACACAAAATCTTTTTCACTCCATCTTTCCACCTCCAATTTGGTCTCCCTCTTCTCCTCGTTCCCTCCACCTCCGACACATATATCCTCTTGGTCAATCTTTCCTCACTCATTCTCTCCATGTGCCCAAACCATTTCAAAACACCCTCTTCTGCTCTCTCAACCACGCTCTTTTTATTTCCACACATCTCTCTTACCCTTACGTTACTCACTCGATCAAACCACCTCACACCACACATTGTCCTCAAACATCTCATTTCCAGCACATCCATCTTCCTGCGCACAACTCTATCCATAGCCCACGCCTCACAACCATACAACATTGTTGGAACTACTATTCCTTCAAACATACCCATTTTTGCTTTCCGAGATAATGTTCTCGACTTCCACACATTCTTCAAGGCCCCCAGAATTTTCGCCCCCTCCCCCACCCTATGATCCACTTCCGCTTCCATGGTTCCATCCGCTGCCAGATCCACTCCCAGATATCTAAAACACTTCACTTCCTCCAGTTTTTCTCCATTCAAACTCACCTCCCAATTGACTTGACCCTCAACCCTACTGTACCTAATAACCTTGCTCTTATTCACATTTACTCTTAACTTTCTTCTTCCACACACTTTACCAAACTCAGTCACCAGCTTCTGCAGCTTCTCACATGAATCAGCCACCAGCGCTGTATCATCAGCGAACAACAACTGACTCACTTCCCAAGCTCTCTCATCCCCAACAGACTTCATACTTGCCCCTCTTTCCAAAACTCTTGCATTTACCTCCCTAACAACCCCATCCATAAACAAATTAAACAACCATGGAGACATCACACACCCCTGCCGCAAACCTACATTCACTGAGAACCAATCACTTTCCTCTCTTCCTAAACGTACACATGCCTTACATCCTCGATAAAAACTTTTCACTGCTTCTAACAACTTTCCTCCCACACCATATATTCTTAATACCTTCCACAGAGCATCTCTATCAACTCTATCATATGCCTTCTCCAGATCCATAAATGCTACATACAAATCCATTTGCTTTTCTAAGTATTTCTCACATACATTCTTCAAAGCAAACACCTGATCCACACATCCTCTACCACTTCTGAAACCACACTGCTCTTCCCCCAATCTGATGCTCTGTACATGCCTTCACCCTCTCAATCAATACCCTCCCATATAATTTGCCAGGAATACTCAACAAACTTATACCTCTGTAATTTGAGCACTCACTCTTATCCCCTTTGCCTTTGTAGAATGGCACTATGCACGCATTCCGCCAATCCTCAGGCACCTCATACATACAGCTGTTACCAGACTACACCTGCTTAAGGTTACACCATGAGTATAGTCACCTTTGGTGAGCCTGAATCATTACAGAGAACTGACATTGCATTTTCTGTATGATCAGGAAAGATATGCTCTTAAATACACATTTGTACTGTACCTTGATATGCATTTCATACTAATCATATTTCTTTTTATGTTTTTTAGGAATGATGTACCTAGAGCAAAAGCACTTTGTTCATCGTGACCTTGCAGCACGCAATATCCTATTATCATCTGTGACTTTGGCTAAAATAAGTGATTTTGGTCTTACTCGAGCTCTAGGAGTCGACAAAGACTATTACACTGCTAGTGATGGAGGGAAATGGCCACTGAAATGGTAAGTGAAATAGGACGTTTAAGAGGCAACAAACCTTTGTTTTTGTTACATGTTTGGCATTGTAATGTTTATATGTTATATCTCATTTATGGACATAGCACACTGAACATTATAGAGAACACATTGTTTTGGTGGGAGGTTGAAATACCATTTCAACCCAAAAATGAGATATCTACATGGGGATTCACCCCTTATAACCATCATAAAACAAATCAGAGTGGTAGCTTTTTTTTCATTGGACTTGTTTACCACACAGTAAGCCTTCCATGTTTATGCTGTCATGGTGCATAATTAAGGTGGTGCTAATCTATTTTCCCCCTCATTCATCTCCTTTTGCTCACAGGCTCTGTAAGGACCTGCTGACTGTTATCTGACATCAGTTTGGGGATATTTTCAAATTCTTTCCAGGCCTTCAGAAATGATTGATGCATCTTATTGTCTTTTATTTATGGGTTTTCCATGATACAAGTTGTGATTACATTTTTGAATCCTGAGATCTTGTGTACCTAGAGACATTGCCTGCATAAGTTGACTCAGTATGGCATTAACTTGAAATGTGATGGATCAGCTAAACCTAGTAGGGCATTAACTTGAAATGTGATGGATCAGCTAAACCTTTTCTTTTTGTTTACTTTGTACTTTGCATTTTCTTCTGATTTTAGAATGGTTCTACTCCTTTTGCTTATAAATGAGCAAACAAAATGGAAGCTTCAGATAACCACAGTGGCAGTGTCTGCATTATTTTGCAGAAAAATTTGTTAGCTGTAGGTGTAGAATAGAAGGACACTTACAGTACTGTTGTACACCAGGTGAGTGAAGTTGTAAGCTTTCTGGGCAGATATGGAAGCTTAATAATTCTGATTGATGTCTTATTAGGTCAAGCATTGTGCCACAGATTTTTAAGAAGTTGATTTGAAAGCTCTTAACCAGAATAACATCACAAAAGCAGTAGTACTGGCTTATCTCAGATTTTCTTTAGAATCAGAAAAAGAATTGGTCATATATGTATTTTTCCAAAAAGCAGATTTCATTCTAATCACATGAATATCATGGATTATTCCAGATGAGAAATTCACTTGATTGAGGGTCCCCAACAGGTTTACTTAACCTTCAAACATACGAT
This sequence comes from Panulirus ornatus, assembly GCF_036320965.1. Lineage (NCBI taxonomy): Eukaryota > Metazoa > Arthropoda > Malacostraca > Decapoda > Palinuridae > Panulirus > Panulirus ornatus. The sequence continues at coordinate 46,829,502 of NC_092232.1, forward strand.
GCTTCAGCTTATTTGCAATACAATTACTCATGCTCATTTGTTGACCAAGTCTTATATTGTTATGTTTATTATCACTTTAATGTCACTTTCATAACTTAATTGTGTAAAATTTTGCTTGAGAGCTTTGTTATTTAGACTGTTGTTCCCATTGTAGATGTAGCAAGTTCTAATGCTTTTACAAGATGGGTAAGGTTTTCACTCCTTTTTTATATATATTCATATTTATTATACTTTGTCGCTGTCTCCTGCATTAGTGAAGTAGCGCAAGGAAACAGACAAAAGAATGGCCCAACCCACCCATATACACATGTATATACATACATGTCCACACATGCACATATACATACCTATACATTTCAACGTATACATATATATACATACACAAACATATACATATACATTATTCATACTTGCTGCCTTCACTCATTCCCGTCGCCACCCCACCACACATGAAATGACAACCCCCTTCCCCTGCGTGCGTGCGAGGTAGTGCCAGGGAAAGATAACAAAGGCCACATTTGTTCACACTCAGTCTTTAGCTGTCATGTGTAATGCACCAAAACCACAGCTCCCTTTCCACATCCAGACCCCACAAAACTTTCCATGGTTTACCCCAGAAGCTTCACATGCCCTGGTTCAATCCATTGACAGCACGTCGACCCCAGTATACCACATCATTCCAATTCACTCTATTCCTTGCACACCATTCACCCGTCTGCATGTTCAGGCCCCGATCGCTGAAAATCTTTTTCACTTAAGCTTTCCACCTCCAATTTGGTCTCCCACTTCCCCTCGTTCCCTCCACCTCTGACACATATATCCTCTTTGTCAATCTTTCCTCACTCATTCTCTCCATGTGACCAAACCATTTCAAAACACCCTCTTCTACTCTCTCAACCACACTCTTTTTATTACCAAACCATTTCAAAACACCCTCTTCTGCTTTCTCAACCACACTCTTTTTATTACCAAACCATTTCAAAACACCCTCTTCTACTCGCTCAACCACACTCTTTTTATTACCACACATCCCTCTTATCCTTTCATAACTTACACGATCAAACCACCTCACACCACATATTGTCCTCAAACATCTCATTTCCAACACATCCACCCTCCTCCGCACTACTCTATCTATAGCCCATGCCTCGCAGCCATATAACATTGTTGGAACCACCATTCCTTGAAACATACTCATTTTTGCTTTCTGAGATAATGTTCTTGCCTTCCACACATTTTTCAATGCTCCCAGAACTTTCGCCCCCTCCCCCACTCTGTGACTCACTTCCGCTTCCATGGTTCCATCCACTGCCAAATCCACTCCCAGATATCTAAGACACTTCACTTCCTCCAGTTTTTCTCCATTCAAACTTACCTCCCCAATTGACTTGTCCCTCAACCCTACTGAACCTAATGACCTTGTTCTTATTTACATTTACTCTCAGCTTTCTTCTTTCACTTACTTTACCAAACTCAGTCACCAGCTTCTGCAGTTTCTCACCCGAATCAGCCACCAGCACTCTATCATCAGCGAACAACAATTGACTCACTTCCCAAGCCCTCTCATCCACAACAGACTGCATACTTGCCCCTCTCTCCAAAACTCTTGCATTTACCTCCCTAACAACTCGATCCATAAACAAATTAAACAACCATGGAGACATCACGTACTCAAGCCGCAAACCAACATTCACTGAGAACCAATCACTTTCCTCTCTTCCTACTCGTACACATGCCTTACATCCTCGATAAAAACTTTTCACTGCTTCTAACAACTTCCCTCCTACACCATATATTCTTAATACCTTCCACAGAGCATCTCTATCACTCTATCATATGCCTTCTCCAGACCCATAAATGCAACATACAAATCCATTTGCTTTTCCAAGTATTTCTCACATACATTCTTCAAAGCAAACACCTGATCCACACATCCTCTACCACTTCTGAAACCACACTGCTCTTCCCCAATCTGATGCTCTGTACATGCCTTCACCCTCTCAATCAATACCCTCCCATATAATTTCCCAGAAATACTCAACAAACTTATACCTCTGTAATTTGAGCACTCATCTTTATCCCCTTTGCCTTTGTACAATGGCACTATGCATGCATTTTGCCAATCCTTAGGCACCTCACCATGAGTCATACATACACAGTCACCCCCTTTTTTAGTAAATTCCAATGCAATACCATCGAAACTCGCTGCCTTGCCAGCTTTCATCTGCAAAGCTTTTACTACCTCTTCTCTGTTTATCAAATCATTCTCCCTAACCCTCTCACTTCGCACACCACCTCGACCAAAACACCCTATATCTGCCACTCTATCATCTAACACATTCAACAAACCTTCAAATTACTCATTCCATCTCCTTCTAACATCACCACTACTTGTTATCACCTCCTCATTATCCCCCTTCACCGATGTTTCCATTTGCTCTCTTGTCTTATGACCTTTATTTACCTCCTTCCAAAACATCTTTTTATTCTCCCTAAAATTTAATGATACTCTCTCACCCCTAACTCTCATTTGCCCTCTTTTTCACCTCTTGCACTTTTCTCGACCTCCTGCCTCTATCGAAATGCCTCTCTCTTCTCTTTCATTAATAATCTGACTTCTTCATCTCACCACTCACTACCCTTTCTAATCTGCCCACCTCCCACGCTTCTCATGCCACAAGCATCCCCTGCGCAAGCCATCACTGCTTCCTTAAATACATCCCCTTATGTCCTTTGCTCTCACCTTTTTCCATTCTGCACTCAGTCTCTCCTGGTACTTCCTCACACAAGTCTCCTTCCCAAGCTCACTTACTCTCACCACTCTCTTCACCCCAACATTCTCTCTTCTTTTCTGAAAACCTCTACAGATCTTCTCCTTCGCCTCCACAAGATAATGATCAGACATCCCTCCAGTTGCACCTCTCACCATATTAACATCCAAAAGTCTTTCTTTCGTGCACCTATCAATTAACACGTAATCCAATAATGCTCTCTGGCCATCTCTCCTACTTACATACGTATACTTATGTATATCTCTCTTTTTAAACCAGGTATTCCCACTCACCAGTCCTTTTTCAGCATACAAATCTACAAGCTCTTCACCATTTCCATTTACAACACTGAACACCCCATGTACACCAATTATTCCCTCAACTGCCACATTACTTACCTTTGCATTCAAATCACCCACCACTATAACCTGTTCTTATGCATCAAAACTACTAACACACTCACTCAGCAGCTCCCAAAACACTTGCCTCTCATGATCTTTCTTATGCCCAGGTGCATATGCACTAATAATCACCCATCTAGAGCTCTCCATCCACTTTCAGTTTTACCCACGTCAATCTAAAGTTTACTTTCTTACACTCAATCACATATTCCCACCACTCCTGTTTCAGGAGTAGTGCTACTCCTTCCCTTGCTCTTTTCCTCTCACCAACCCCTGACTCTACCCCCAAAACATTCCCAAACCACTCTTCCCCTTTACCCTTGAGCTTGATTTCACTCAGAGCCAAAACATCCAGGTTCCTTTCCTCATACATACTACCTATCTCTCCTTTTTTCTCATATTGGTTACATCCACACACATTTAGACACCCCAATCTGAGCCTTCGAGGAGGATGAGCACTCCCTGCGTGACTCCTTCTTCTGTTTCTACTTTTAGAAAATTAAAATACATGGAGGGGAGGCTTTCTAGCCCCATGCTCCCCTCCCCTTTAGTCGCCTTCTACGACACGTGAGGAATATGTGGGAAGTATTCTTTCTCCCCTATCCCCAACCATCTTGACATTTACTGTTAGTAAACCTTTGAGAAATTTGTAAACAATGACAAAATTGACCTCACAGATTGATTAGCAAATGCACTACTTGAAAATAATGGCTATGAAAATGATTTTTTAAATTTCATTTTACTCAAAGAGCATCTCCCAAAAGCTCTATGGATTTAACATTCCGCCAGCAAAATGTAATGATGCCTTTCTCCATTCCTGTCACATGCGAGAACTCCTCCCATCCCACTTGATGTGAACTTACTTTTAATTTTTCAAATGTTTTGTTATTACTGTATTTCAGCTTCTATGTAATTTTTAACAGAGCAGCAGCAGTGCAAAACAGTCACTTAATTTGACCAGGTTGTAAACTGACAGTCTACCATGAACAAAAAACTCACATTGTTCATCATCACTCACCAACCTCCCTTCTCCTTTTCTACTTTGCTGTCTTTGTGTCACTTGCCACCTACTGTAAATTTCCATTTTTGTATATGTTTGCTTATGCTAGAAAGTCAGCTCTAAGTCTAGATCTGCAGACTGTAATTTGATTTATATGCCTGCTGCTGGCCTTCCTCCCTCCACCTCACTTTTTGAATTTCTGAGTGTTTACATATAACCATACTACAGCTATTGTGTAACAGACATGTAATATACACTTGAAAGTCAGCTTAGGGGTAGCATATGTGTCAGGTGTGGGCAGAAGAATGTGTTCATCGGGAATGTAGGAGGCACACCAACACACTCATCCACTTCCCTACCCCACCCTTACCTCTCTGGTTTGTCCCTTTATATGACTCTTATCCAGTATATTTTATGAGTGAACTATAATGAATTTATACCACAGCTAAAAACAGTATGGTAACATTGCAAACCAGTTGTTTAATCTTACCAGAAAGTCATATTAATGGCAATGTGTGAGTTGTGAACAAAGGAGTATGCTTGTCGGGAGTGAGGGAGACACAGACAAATTTGCTTTCTTTCTTACCACCCTTAGTTTGACAGGTCACGTAATATAATTGTTTTAATGTTTTATTAATCTAATACTACAATTACTGTATAGCTAAAAACATTGCTGATGTATGGATCATGGTAAGGTGCCTTAGTATTGGCAGAATGTATGTATAGTGCTATTCCATAAGGGCAAATGGGGCAAAGGAGAATGTTTGAATTACAGATATATAACTTTGTTTCAAATTGCAGATGTATAACACTCCTTCCCTTATTGCACTGATTATGTTCTAGCTAAGCTTTTGTTTAAACTTTTAGGAAAACTGTACTTTTGTATTTTAAAGATGACATTTGTATGAAACCATTTTGTTGATTCGCCACTATGTATATCTAAAAGCATTGAAGTAAAAAGATAACATCTTTGAAACACTTGATTGAAAATGTTTAAGGGAGGAGTTGATATCTGTAGTACTGAGATATCAAAAAATAATACAGCAGTAGAACAAATCACTAGTCAAAACATTAGACTCTTATTCCAATGAATCCACTAATGATGTTATGATAGACAGGGCAGCTGCATTGCTGACAGCTTCTATAGTCAGTTTTTCTGAAGCAGTGAGGAGTACAGTATGGTATATACTGCATGGTCAGTTTAGGATAATTTCCTTGTACAGTGCGATATTGATTTTCTGTTAAGACACTGAAACAGGGCAATAGATAAATGGTTGGATGAGTGCATGTCTCGATTGGAATCATTTTAAGAATTTTAATATTTTTTCTTGGTTCTTGAAGTCATAGATGATGGAAGTACCAGCACTAATTGCTGCATCCCCCATCCCCACTGAAGTCCCTTTATCAAGCTTCTGTAGTTACTACTTTCTTGAGGACAGTTAGTATAACATGCCTACGTTTGGCAGGACTGGACTCGTCATGAGGAAGCAATTGCTTGGATTTCATAGTGAGGGCTCAAAATGTTATAACTCGCCCAGATGGGGGAGGTTGCAGGTAAAATCAGTTGAACAGGGTGGCTGACCTTGCGAGTATACCGTGCCTGACAGAGGCTCCACAGTTGATCATACAGGTATATTGTGCATGATAGAGGCTCCATGGTTGACCCCGGGAGAACACTATTCATGAAAGAGGCCCCACGGTTGACCCTATAATTGTACCATGCCTAACTGAGGTTCCACTAGAGACCCCTTGAGTGTGCTGTGCATGTTAAAGGCTCCACATTTGATCCCTCAAGTATATTGTGCATGATAGAGGCTTCATGGTTGACCCCACAAGTGTACTGTGCCTGATAAAAGTCTCCACAGTTGATCCTGAGTATACAGTCCTGCCAAAGGTTACACAGTTGACCCCGAGTATACAGTGCCTGATAGAGGCTCTGCAGTTGACTCCGTGAGTATTCAGTGCCTGATAAGTAGTTCCACGGTTGACCCTGCGAGTATGCAGTGCTTGATAGAGGCTCCATGGTTAACCCCACAAGTATACTGCACGACTGATTGAATCCGCAAGAAAAACCATACCTGATAGAGATTCTAGCTTATGATGCAGAACTACACTCGATTATTCAAAGAAATTATTTGACTTTGCTTAGTTCTTTTTGGTTTTAATTACTGCTTAATTATATTTTGAGGTGAATTACCATAAGTGTTCAGTGTACATTGATTTTCAAACAAACGAGTCACTATGGTAGCTGCGTGCCCACACTGTTACAACTGGTAACATCAGCTGAACTTGCACCATGAGGAAGCTTGCAACTTTCTTCTATCCTTAAACAGTTCTGTAATTCCACCTTTTGACTTGGTGGACATACTTGCTATTACTGTAACATTCACTCCTTCTTAGGAACCCTATAATATGAAAATCAACAAGTCTGTCTCTAAGAAACTGGAAGTCCTGTTTAGATGTCAAAATTTCTTTTCTTCTGAGTAATTACTCCATATACACAAAGGATTGATTTGTCCTTGTATAGAGTAGTGAAAAGTGATCTGACTTATAAACTCTCCCAGGCTAACTTTTAAACTTAACTCACTTTTCCTACACCACATTGTTGGTTTATTTCCCCTCTAGCTATTACTTTGGATTTTGCTCCTGAGAGCTGGCTGCTTGTGTGCCCCCACTGCTAGCTAGACCATGCAATACTCGGCAAGCTGCTGCTGAGTCTTATGATTGTTATTTGGCCATTGGCAACTCATGGATGGGCCATTTTGATAGTTGTTTCTTTCCCTACACCTCAAGGCTTTGAATGTGAATGGGATGACTGGGGAGAATAAAAGGAAGGAGATTGTGGAGAGGTTCAAAAGTTGTAGTGTGGATGTGCTAGGGATTGGGGAAATCTTTATCCTTGGGCAGGGTGTGTGGAGTGACAATGGAATGATGAATGCAAGTTATAGAAGGGCATGGAAGATGTGGTATGGAGTATGGACGGGAATTAATGAAAATTATCAGGGAAGAGGAAAAGAAGGATGTGCAATTCTGCTATCACCAAGAGTATGGGAGGGTGTTACAGAGCATGGGTGGAATGGATCAAGAATACTTTAGGTGAAAAGAAAGGTTGTGATTGTGAAATATGCATGAGTATGTGTATATGTGCCTGTGAATATGAAGACTGTATGAGGTAAGGATGAAATAAAGCTTTTCTGGAGGAATTTGAGTGACTGTATAGATGGTTTTGAGAATGAGAAAAATGTGGTTGTATTGGATTATATGAATGCGAAAGTGGGATGTGATAGAATGGTGAGATAGTTGGTAACTGGGAATTGTCTGGAGTAAATGGGAATGGAAGCTATCATGTGGATATTTGTTCTGAGAGGGGATTATTCCTTAAGAACACCTTTTTTCACCACAAGATGATCCACAGATATAAGTGGATGAGGAGTGATGGAAGAGAAGAGCAGAAGGCTTTGCTTGACTATGTAGCAGTGGATGAAAGATCGAGAAAGGCTGTGCTGGATGCTAGAGTTGTGAGAGGATTCTTTGGAGACTGACCATTTTGCATTTCTTATGGGGATGAGGATCAGGGAGAAATGGAGGTATGGTGGTAGGAACAATGGAGAAGTAAAAATGTTGGCAAGTGATAAGATGAATGAGTAAAAATACAGGGAGGAATATGAAAGGAAGGTAACTGAAAGCTTAGATGAAAGTGCAGTGAATGTAGGAATGCAGTCATGTATGAATGAGTTGTTTTTTTGATATTTACTAAAGGTTGTAAAATCATTGGTTGGATACAGGATAGTGAGATACAGGAATAAAAAGGGCAATGCATGGTGGACAGAAGAGATTAGAAATGCTCTGGAAGGGAAGAAAAGGCATATGGTAGATTGCTCAATGGGAATGTACCAGTGGAAGTCCAGGAAACGAGGAGGGAAGAATACAAAATATGTAAGCAGAATGTAAAGAAGCTAATAGAGGAAAACGAAGAGAGTAAATGAAGATTTTGGAAGAAACTTAAGTGAAAAGTTTTAGGATAAAAAGAAAAAACTATACTGGAAGGGGATAAAAAAGGAAAGATATAGATGTAAGAGTGGAAATGTTAATGTGAGAAGTAAGGAAGGGGAATTGCTGAATTAAAAGGAGGGAATGAAAGAAAGATGGAAGGAGTATTTTGAAGAAATGAATGTGGGAGAAGGGAGGCAGCAGTTGTTACATGCATGGGTATGGAGGAGGGAAGAAAGAGGATACAAATGCAGGGGCCTATAGTAAAGAGGGAGGTAAGAAGGGCAATAATGAGGCTGAAGGTAGGAAAGGCACCTGGAGTGGATGGGGTTATGGCTAAAATGCTGAAGTATGGAGGAGAAAGTGTGATAGAGTGGATGCATCTTATATGTAATTTAGCATGGACACAGAAGGTTTGCCTGAGGATTGAGTTAAAGCTATTATTGTTGATTTATTCAAAGGAAAAAGTGCTAAGGATGTATGTAGCAATTATAGGGAAATAAGTCTGTTAAGTATACCAGGAAAAGTGTATGCAAGAATATTTACTGACAGAGTGATGGAAGTGATTGAATGTAGAATAAGTGAAGAGCAAGGGGGATTTAGGAAAGGTTGGAGATGTGTGCATCAGATTTTTGTTGTAAAGATAACTGTGAAAAAGTATTTAGCAAAAGGTAAGAATTTGTATTCAGCTTTTATGGGTCAGGAGAAAGCATATGACAGAGTTGAATGGAATGCTTTGTGGGATTTGTTAAGGATGTATGGTATAGGGGGACAACTGTTGGATGGTGTAAAAGCCATCTGTGGAACAGCAAATGCATGTGTGAGAGTGGATGGAGAGCTGAACAGAAGCTTTGGGATACACGTAGGTGTGAAGCAGGGCCGTGTGATGTCACTGTGGCTTTTTAATATATGTATGGATTGAGTATGAGAGATGAAAGCAAAACTAGTAAAAAGGGGTACAGAGATGGAGTGTGGTGATGAAATATGGTGGCTAGTGGCAAGCCTGTTTGCAGATGATACTGTGTTGTTTGTGGAGAGTGAAGCGGAGTTGCAGAAGCTTGTAAGTGTGTTTTATGATGTAAGTGGAGGAGGTTGAAGGAAATGCAATTAAAAGTAAAGTAATGGTGTTTGAAAGGAAATGGAGTGAAAGTACAGATTTAGTAAAACCATATAGAGTGAAGGAAGAAAGTGTACTAAATTGTGCTGTGGATATAGGGGGAAAGAGACTGGAAGAAGTGAAGGAATATAAGTATCTGGGAGATGTCTTGGGTAAGTGTGGTGACAGGTGACATGGAAGGAGAGATAAGGGAGAGAGCAGTACAGGGTAGAAGAGTCATTGGGTCCCTTAATAGAATAATGAAGGGTAGAGGTGTAAGTATGGAAGTGAAGAGAGGATTAAGGGACTGTATAATCCTCCCAGCCCTGACCTATGCAGCCAAAACATGGACGTGGAATGAGGCACAGAGGTCAAGAATCCAGGCTGTGGAAATGAGCAATTTTAGAGGAGCATGTGGTGTGACTACATGGAATGAAGAAAGAAATGAAAAGGTGTATGAGAGATGTGGTATGGCAAGGAATGCAAAGGGAGTGAATTGTGGAGTCATAGAATGGGTGAAACATAATACTTTGAGGTGGTTTGGGTGTGTGGAAAGAATGCAAGACTGGGAGTTTACAGTTGGTATGTGTGGAAGACCACCTGTAACATGGGCAAATAGGGTGAAGGAATACTGGAAGGAGAGAAACAAAGGAAGAATGCGTGGAATGGTATATGCGAGGGAAGAATGCGAGGACAGGGATAAGTGGAGACTCTTTTGCCGTGGCCACCCCTAAATGGGAGTTCCCGAAGGGAATGGGTGTGAGAGATATAGATAGATAAATAAATGCACTGGAAAGTGGCTCAGATGCTTTTACTTGTTTTGAGGTCCTTACACGTTTGTACACATCGCTGAGCTTCACAGTAATTTCACATTTGCTTAATAGGCAATATACTTTTCTCATTTTTTCCACCAGACTTAACCAGTCTTTTAAGTTTAGGTATGTTTCCCAATTCTTTTGGTAAGTTTAGGGGTAAAATGGTCCCATTTTTACCAAATTAATATTGGGACTTCTGCTTATGACATAGGCACTTGAGGACTGTGTCTGGTGGACAGGCAGAGTTGGAAGGGGGGCAGGGCAGAAGCAAGACATCGTCATGTATGTGATCAGAATTGGTGAAATTCCTTCATTATTAAGGCCTCCAGTGGCTAGAAGGTATATGAACATGTTATGAAAAGGTGGGTGTGATTTAAGAATCCATGGACATGAATACTTAAACCAGAGGAGAAATATAGTTAATGTTAAATTCCTCTATCAAGGAATAAACTGTTGCAGTGGAATGTTAAAGACATTAGTAACTATGTATATTTTCACTCGTAAAATTACCTAGAATTTCTGCTAAACAATACTTAACTCCACCAAAAAATATGCTGTTTGCTATATGCCTCAGAAATCTGCTAGAGGGTTGGAAAATCTGCTAAGTCTAGCAAATTTTCCTCCAAGTTGGCAACACTGACCCCCAATTTCATTTCTGAAAGCTTACTCCAAAGTTATTATTTCACTGGTCTTGTGGACATCAAAGGAAAATCCCACAAATGTATTCCATGATGGATTCTTTGATATTTTTCTCTCTCTATGGGTTGGGATTCCAGGTAGAAAAGAAATTAGGCAAGAAGAGAAGTCCTACATTTTAACATTATGTATGTGGATTCCACGAATTGAGGAAAAAAATGCAGTAGCCAAAACTTTTCTGCATTATTTTTTTACATATCCTATTTAAGAGTATGCAATATTTGGGCCAACATCCTGTTGCAATGGGTGTCCATGACAGCAAAGATCACCTGGATCCTCTTTTTGGGTTAGACTCATAAGCCATCTCCTCTTGGTGAATACCTTCTTGTTAGCAATGGTTTCTCTGCCATTTGGTAATGGCATTGACTGTAGTTGTCTTGTTCAGATATGGAACTGTGGAACTAAAGCTGTTAAATTCTTTCAAAATCTAAGGTGAATTCTTTCCAAGATGTTTTATTTTTTCAAGGTTAATTACCTTATTAGTTCCAAGTTAGACATTCATGGTGTCAAGCTAGGTCAGTCATCCACATCCTCATGACTAATTCCACAGTGTTACTAGACTACCTCATTTGGGGTCAGGAACCCTATATCCAAACTTGAGAGTTTTTTTTTATCTAGCAAACATATATTTTTAACACTTTTTCAGATTTATTAACTCTTTGTGCTAGGAAAATAGAAAATGCATGACATTCACTTGCTTCATAATATGCATGTGTTTTTACAGACAGTTCTAGCAAGCTTTGGAACATTTTTCATGTGTTCCTTAATTCTTGTTTACTTGGGATTTTCTGAGGTAATCAACAGGACCTTCAAATTCCACTGGTTGGTTCTTTCTTTGGTTGAACATGCTTTTGGACTCACTTGGGATTGATTTTCAGGTTGATTTTCTTCAGATTTTTTATGGTGTGAGAGGCAAGGTGTTAGAAGTAGGGAAAAGTTTTTATCGAGGATGTAAGGCATGTGTGCGAGTAAGAAGAGAGGAAAGTGATTGGTTCTCAGTGAATGTTGGTTTGCGGCAGGGGTGCATGATGTCTCCATTCTTAATACCTTCCCCAGAGCATCTATCATATACCTTCTCCAGATCCATAAATGCTACATACAAATCCATTTGCTTTTCTAAGTATTTCCCACATACATTCTTCAAAGAAAACACCTGATCCACACATCCTCTACCACTTCTAAAACCACACTGCTCCTCCCCAATCTGATGCTCTGTACATGCCTTCACCCTCTCAATCCATACCCTCCCATATAATTTACCAGGAATACTCAACAAACTTATACCTCTAATTTGAGCACTCACCTTTATCCCCTTGGCCTTTGTACAGTGGCACTATGCAAGCATTCCGCCAATCCTCAGGCACCTCACCATGAGTCATACATACATTAAGTAACCATACCAACCAGTCAACAATACAGTCACCCCCTTTTTTAATAAATTCCACTGCAATACCATCCAAACCTGCTGCCTTGCCGGATTTTCATATATATTGGGAGGTAAGTTTGAATGGAGAAAAACTGGAGGAAGTAAAGTGTTTTAGATATCTGGGAGTGGATCTGGCAGCGGCTGGAACCATGGAAGCGGAAGTGAATCATAGGGTGGGGGAGGGGGCGAAAATCCTGGGAGCCTTGAAGAATGTGTGGAAGTCGAGAACATTATCTTGGAAAGCAAAAATGGGTATGTTTGAAGGAATCATAGGGTGGGGGAGGGGGCGAAAATCCTGGGAGCCTTGAAGAATGTGTGGAAGTTGAGAATATTATCTCGGAAAGCAAAAATGGGTATGTTTGAAGGAATAGTGGTTCCAACAATGTTGTATGGTTGCGAGGCATGGGCTATGGATAGAGTTGTATGCAGGAGGGTGGATGTGCTGGAAATGAGATGTTTGAGGACAATGTTTGGTGTGAGGTGGTTTGATCGAGTAAGTAATGTAAGGGTAAGAGAGATGTGTGGAAATAAAAAGAGCGTGGTTGAGAGAGCAGAAGAAGGTGTTTTGAAATGGTTTGGGCTCATGGAGAGAATGAGTGAGGAAAGATTGACCAAGAGGATATATGTGTCGGAGGTGGAGGGAATGAGGAGAAGTGGGAGACCAAATTGGAGGTGGAAAGATGGAGTGAAAAAGATTTTGTGTGATCGGGGCCTGAACATGCAGGAGGGTGAAAGGCGGGCAAGGAATAGAGTGAATTGGATCGATGTGGTATACCGGGGTTGACGCGCTGTCAGTGGATTGAATCAGGGCATGTGAAGCGTCTGGGGTAAACCATGGAAAGTTGTGTGGGGCCTGGATATGGAAAGGGAGTTGTGGTTTCGGGCATTATTGCATGACAGCTAGAGACTGAGTGTGAACGAATGGGGCCTTTGTTGTCTTTTCCTAGTGCTACCTCGCACACATGAGGGGGGAGGGGGATGGTACTCCATGTGTGGCGAGGTGGCGATGGGAATGAATAAAGGCAGACAGTGTGAATTGTGTGCATGGGTATATATGTATGTGTCTGTGTGTGAATATATATGTGTACATTGAGATGTATAGGTATGTATATCTGCGTGTGTGGACGTGTATGTATATACATTGTGTATGGGGGTGGGTTGGGCCATTTCTTTCGTCTGTTTCCCTGCGCTACCTTGCAAACGCGGGAGACAGCGACAAAGCAAAAAAAAAAAGAAAAAAAAAGAAATATATATATATATAATATATATATATATATATATATATATATATATATATATATATATATAGGGGAGAAAGAATACTTCCCACGTATTCCCTGCGTGTCGTAGAAGGCGACTAAAATGGGAGGGAGCGGGGGGCTGGAAATCCTCCCCTCTCAATTTTTTTTAATTTTCCAAAAGAAGGAACAGAGAAGGGGGCCAGGTGAGGATATTCCCTCAATGGCCCAGTCCTCTGTTCTTAACGCTACCTCGCTAACGCAGGAAATGGCGAATAGTTTGAAAAAAAAAAAAATATATATATATATATATATATATATATATATATATATATATATATATATATATATATATATATATATATATATTATCCCTGGGGATAGGGGAGAAAGAATACTTCCCACATATTCCCTGCGTGTCGTAGAAGGCGACTAAAAGGGAAGGGAGCGGGGGGCTGGAAATCCTCCCCTCTCGTTTTTTTTTTTTTTTTTTTTTTTACAAAAGAAGGAACAGAGAAGGGGGCCAGGTGAGGATATTCCCTCAAAGGCCCAGTCCTCTGTTCTTAACGCTACCTCGCTATCGCGGGAAATGGCGAATAGTATAAAAAAAAAATAAAATATATATATATATATATATATATGTGTGTGTGTGTGTGTGTGTGTGTGTGTATGCATATATATTTTTCAAGCTATTCGCCATTTCCCGCATTAGCAAGGTAGCGTTAAGAACAGGGGACTGAGCCTTTGATTAGGATCTCCGCTGCCCAAGCCGTCTCAACATTTGTAAAAAAAGAAGATACTGCCTTTGATGTGGAAGCTTTTTCCTTGTGTACCTATTGTAAGGAAGAAGATCACTTGTTTACCGTAGGGTAAGCTTAAGTTATAGGTGAGGAGAAAGATCAGTTAGGAACTTTCTCTATCCTCTACCAGTAGACCCTGGAGAGAGAAAAGTTTTGAGGAATAGAAAATTATTTCTCCAGGTCATGTCCTGTGAGCAATTTGCTTCTTGTCCTACCTTCTCCTCTTTTTGGAAAACTTTTCTATTGTCAACAGTAGTCACTGTCATGGTGATGTCCTTGTCCCAGAAATATTAATGTCATCAGCTTGGTGGCTTGGCAACTGGCAGGATGTTGACATCATCACTATGTGGTGGCAGCTGATTGGATTGGCATTCTGGAATGATCTGTTACTGCAGATACTGTTTGGATGGCTTGTGAAGGGTGAGGGGCTTATAATTAACCAGAATTACATGGTTAGGCCAGAGTTTGCTAGCCCCCAGGATCAAAGGAGATTCTTATTAGCTTGTGGGGTACTGCCCATAGAAAAAAAGTTTTTCATTCTTCAAGACTTTTTTTAGTAGATAATAATTTGTACTTTCACCATTTTATTCGTGGATATAATCAATTTCTCATACAGACATAAAGTTGTCACAGTTATTAGAATCCATACAAATATCTATGCTTATGTGCAGAAAGAAGATTATGAGAATTCACTGGAAAAGTTTACAGTTCATGAGTTGACATTAGAGAGTGCTTACCCATGTCCACATTTTGATTCAGTATTGTTTCAGGATGTTAAATCAAACTGATGCTCAATCTTCTTTTTTAAAATCAGCATTTAATATCTTTTTACCATTTTTTCTTTCTGCTTTTCTTTTTAGTTTGGGAGAGTTTCATGATTGTATTCTTTTGCTTGTATAAAATATTAAACTATAAAGTTGATTCTGGAAAGATTGACATTCAAAGAAACCAACTCTTATGCATGACCAAGTTTAGGTGCATTCATGTACTTTAAAGAAATGGAATTATTCACAAGAAGATGGTAAGTCACTATTTAGGCTGCTCATTCCAATGAAATTATAAATGTCCATTGTTAAGTGACTTTGATTATGGTACCTGAAGTGGTACTTTTTCCCAAGATCATACCTCAGACTTTCACCACAAGTTAAACTAATGGATTTCTTTTAATGGTACAACTGTTAAATGGGTTGCTTTTAAGGTAGTTACCATTGTAAAAATAGTTGTAAGCTTTGTGAATGACATGGTAAAAGGGGAATGTGTAGGGATGGAGCCCCTTGACTGGGTTATGTTGAGGCTTGCAGGGATTTGAGGTCAAGGGAATGGAGTTCCCAGTTGGGATTAGATCAGGTTTATTGGCATGATTGTTTGAACCTTCATTTTACTTGTTCTTAAAAGACCTTTCACATTTTTTCGTCTTTATTGGTAGATCACTTGACTTACTTCATGCAGTAAAAGAAAACTTTGTGCTGTTCTGAAATTCCAATTTTCTTTGGTCAGAAGTTTGGAAAATTCAATTCATACTTGAGGATTAATGACTTCCTGTGGAATTATTCATATGAATATGAACGAACCCATTTCAGACATCAGAATTCAGTTTTGCTGGAAACTTAGTGATTGCAATAACTTCTACATGATAAAATAGTTAATCCACAAATAATGTAGCCAGTTATCATAAAGATAACATTGTGGCATATAATGGAGAGGCCCTGTAGTGTATATTGATAAGTAGGTAGGTGAAAATGATTATTAACCCTTAATTTTTGGGAATGGTCATACTCTGTAGATGTTCCATATGCTTCAAGAAGACTTTTTTACTTATAATGATTAACAGTGCATGTTGCTTTTTTGGCAGGTATGCTCCTGAATCAATCTATTATGGAACATTTACACACAGTAGTGATGTATGGAGCTATGGCATAACACTCTGGGAGATGTACACTTTTGGGGATCAGCCATATGGAGATCTTCCAGGTCAAAAAGTAAGTGATACAGAGAGTGATATTATACATATGCAGAGTTAAAAATGTGGCTGATATTTTTAAAGTGATTAATTCATTTTTGTTTATTATTTTTTATTATACTTGATTGCTGTTTCCCATGTTAGTGAGTTAGCACCAGGAAACAGACAAAGAAAGACCCATCCACTCATATACACACATATTTACATACATGGACATGCTTATACCTATACATAAATATACCTACAGATGCCCCCGACTTATATTGGGTTTACATTCCGATAAACCCATTGTAAAATGAAAATATCATAAGTTGAATATATATTTAATACTGTACATCTAACCTACCAGACATCATAGCTTAGTTAAGCCTTCCATAAACGTTCTAAGAACACTTACATTACTCATCCACAATTATCCTATGCAGCTTTCCTTAAAAGCTTTGGCACCTTCAGTATCGGCATTTACTGCCTCACCAATAACCTTTACATTATGAAAATTATGATGTCTTTTGAAGTGATGGAACCACCCATGACTTGCTGTAAACATTTGCGTGTAAGTAGGATCATTGGCATGCTGTTTTAGCGTATCGAAAAGACCTCTTGCCTAAGCCTGGATCATCAGTAGGCTAAGCAGTATACGCCTCTGTATCTGGCCTTCCATCCATGTGACAAGTAATTTTTCCATATCATTAATCGTCCCAGCTCTTTTCTTCATGATAACAGTGGATTTAACTGATGCTGAAGATTTTATTACATCACAGAATCGTTTCCCATCCTTTAAGATGGCCAAGATCATCGATTGTGAAAGTCCTACCTCATGTGCAGTGGCCATTACTGGCTTGCCACCTTCATGCTGGGCAATTATCTTCAATTTCATCTCAAGAGTAATTATTTTCCTCTTCTTCTCACCAGAGGTAGGAGACACATATGGGCATTTTGTAAACATGGGATGCAAAAACACAAAATCCAAAAGACACTGGCAACACTGTACGCTGTAGAGTAACGGTTGTTTACAATCATGGTTGTGTGGCTGACTGGAAGCTGCAGCTCGCTGCAGTTGTGCAGCATCACGAGAGATTATCATACCACATATTGCTAGCCTGAGAAAAGATAATTCAAAATATGGTTACTACTGAATGGGTATTGTTATTGCACCATCATAAAGTCAAAAATCATAAGTCAAACCATCATAAGTTGGGGAGCATCTGTGTATACATATACAAATATACACATGTACATGTTCATATTTGCTCACCTTCATCCATTCCCGGCACCACCCCACTCCAAAGGAAACAGTACCACCACCACCACTGGGTAACAGCTGAAGGAAGACCACATCCGCACACACTCATTTTCTATGTATCATGTGTGATGCACCGAAACTACAGCTCCCTATCCTCATCCAGGCCCCACAGACCTATCCATGGTTTATCCCAGATGTTTCACATGCCCTTTTTTTTTCCACACATATTCGCCATTTCCCACATTAGTGAGGTAGTGTTCAAGAATAGATGACAGAGCCTTAGAGGGAAAACTTCTTACTTGGCCCCCATCTTTGTTCTTTCTTTTGGAAAAATAAAACTGGAAGGGATGATTTTCAGGCCCCTTCTCCCACCCACCCTCTATGACATGCAGAGAATATATATATTATTTATTATATCATATATATATATATATATATTTTTTTTTTTATTATACTTTGTCGCTGTCTCCCGCGTTTGCGAGGTAGCGCAAGGAAACAGACGAAAGAAATGGCCCAACCCCCCCCCATACACATGTATATACATACATCCACACACGCAAATATACATACCTACACAGCTTTCCATGGTTTACCCCAGACGCTTCACATGCCTTGATTCAATCCACTGACAGCACGTCAACCCCGGTATACCACATCGCTCCAATTCACTCTATTCCTTGCCCTCCTTTCACCCTCCTGCATGTTCAGGCCCCGATCACACAAAATCTTTTTCACTCCATCTTTCCACCTCCAATTTGGTCTCCCTCTTCTCCTCGTTCCCTCCACCTCCGACACATATATCCTCTTGGTCAATCTTTCCTCACTCATTCTCTCCATGTGCCCAAACCACTTCAAAACACCCTCTTCTGCTCTCTCAACCACACTCTTTTTATATCCACACATCTCTCTTACCCTTACGTTACTCACTCGATCAAACCACCTCACACCACACATTGTCCTCAAACATCTCATTTCCAGCACATCCATCCTCCTGCTCACAACTCTATCCATTGCCCCTGCCTCGCAGCCATACAACATTGTTGGAACCACTATTCCTTCAAACATACCCATTTTTGCTTTCCGAGATAATGTTCTTGACTTCCACACATTCTTCAAGGCCCCCAGAATTTTCGCCCCCTCCCCCACCCTATGATCCACTTCCACTTCCATGGTTCCATCCGCTGCCAGATCCACTCCCAGATATCTAAAACACTTCACTTCCTCCAGTTTTTCTCCATTCAAACTCACCTCCCAATTGACTTGACCCTCAACCCTACTGTACCTAATAACCTTGCTCTTATTCACATTTACTCTTAACTTTCTTCTTCCACACATTTTACCAAACTCAGTCACCAGCTTCTGCAGTTTCTCACATGAATCAGCCACCAGCGCTGTATCATCAGCGAACAGCAACTGACTCACTTCCCAAGCTCTCTCATCCCAAACAGACTTCATACTTGCCCCTCTTTCCAAAACTCTTGCATTTACCTCCCTAACAACCCCATCCACAAACAAATTAAACAACTTATTTATTCATTTATTTTGCTTTGTCACTGTCTCCCGCGTTTGCGAGGTAGCGCAAGGAAACAGACGAAAGAATGGCCTAACCCACCTACATACACATGTATATACATACTTGTCCACACACGCAAATATACATACCTATACATCTCAACGTATACATATATATACACACACAGATATATACATATATATACACACACAGATATATACATATATACACATGTACATAATTCATACTGTCTGCCCTTATTCATTCCCATCGCCACCCCGCCACACAGGAAATAACAACCCCCTACCCTTGCATGTCTGCAAGGAGAATGATTTGGTAAACAGAGAAGAGGTAGTAAAAGCTTTGCAGAAGATGAAAGCCGGCAAGGCAGCAGGTTTGGATGGTATTGCAGTGGAATTTATTAAAAAAGGGGGTGACTGTATTGTTGACTGGTTGGTAAGGTTATTTAATGTATGTATGACTCATGGTGAGGTGCCTGAGGATTGGCGGAATGCGTGCATAGTGCCATTGTACAAAGGCAAAGGGGATAATAGTGAGTGCTCAAATTACAGAGGTATAAGTTTGTTGAGTATTCCTGGCAAATTATATGGGAGGGTATTGATTGAGAGGGTGAAGGCATGTACAGAGCATCAGATTGGGGAAGAGCAGTGTGGTTTCAGAAGTGGTAGAGGATGTGTGGATCAGGTGTTTGCTTTGAAGAATGTATGTGAGAAATACTTAGAAAAGCAAATGGATTTGTATGTAGCATTTATGGATCTGGAGAAGGCATATGATAGAGTTGATAGAGATGCTCTGTGGAAGGTATTAAGAATATATGGTGTGGGAGGCAAGTTGTTAGAAGCAGTGAAAAGTTTTTATCGAGGATGTAAGGCATGTGTACGTGTAGGAAGAGAGGAAAGTGATTGGTTCTCAGTGAATGTAGGTTTGCGGCAGGGGTGTGTGATGTCTCCATGGTTGTTTAATTTGTTTATGGAGGGGGTTGTTAGGGAGGTGAATGCAAGAGTTTTGGAAAGAGGGGCAAGTATGAAGTCTGTTGGGGATGAGAGAGCTTGGGAAGTGAGTCAGTTGTTGTTCGCTGATGATACAGCACTAGTGGCTGATTCATGTGAGAAACTGCAGAAGCTGGTGACTGAGTTTGGTAAAGTGTGTGAAAGAAGAAAGTTAAGAGTAAATGTGAATAAGAGCAAGGTTATTAGGTACAGTAGGGTTGAGGGTCAAGTCAATTGGGAGGTGAGTTTGAATGGAGAAAAACTGGAGGAAGTGAAGTGTTTTAGATATCTGGGAGTGGATCTGGCAGCGGATGGAACCATGGAAGCGGAAGTGGATCATAGGGTGGTAGGGTGGGGGAGGGGGCGAAAATCCTGGGAGCCTTGAAGAATGTGTGGAAGTCGAGAACATTATCTCGGAAAGCAAAAATGGGTATGTTTGAAGGAATAGTGGTTCCAACAATGTTGTATGGTTGCGAGGCGTGGGCTATGGATAGAGTTGTGCGCAGGAAGGTGGATGTGCTGGAAATGAGATGTTTGAGGACAATGTGTGGTGTGAGGTGGTTTGATCGAGTAAGTAACGTAAGAGTAAGAGAGATGTGTGGAAATAAAAAGAGCGTGGTTGAGAGAGCAGAAGAGGGTGTTTTGAAATGGTTTGGGCACATGGAGAGAATGAGTGAGGAAAGATTGACCAAGAGGATATATGTGTCGGAGGTGGAGGGAGCGAGGAGAAGTGGGAGACCAAATTGGAGGTGGAAAGATGGAGTGAAAAAGATTTTGTGTGATCGGGGCCTGAACATGTAGGAGGGTGAAAGGAGGGCAAAGAATAGAGTGAATTGGATCGATGTGGTATACCGGGGTTGACGTGCTGTCAGTGGATTGAATCAGGGCATGTGAAGCGTCTGGGGTAAACCATGGAAAGCTGTGTAGGTATGTATATTTGTGTGTGTGGACGTGTATGTATATACATGTGTATGGGGGTGGGTTGGGCCATTTCTTTCGTCTGTTTACTTGTGCTACCTCGCAAACGTGGGAGACCGGAAAAAAAAATAAAAAAAAATAAAATATATATATATATATATATATATATAATATATATATATATATATATATATATATATATATATATATATATATATATATATATATATTTTTTTGCTTTGTCGCTGTCTCCCGCATTTATATATATATATATATATATATATATATATATATATATATATATATATATATATATATATATATATATTCTTTTTTTCTTTCAAACTATTTGCCATTTCCCGCGTTAGCAGGGTAGCGTTAAGAACAGAGGACTGGGCCTCTGAGGGAATATCCTCACCTGGCCCCTTTCTCTGTTCCTTGTTTTGGAAAAGTAAAAAAAGAAAAAAAAAAAGAAAAAAACAAGAGGGGAGGATTTCCAGCCTCCTGCTCCCTCCCCTTTTAGTCGCCTTCTACGACACGCAGGGAATACGTGGGAAGTATTCTTTCTCCCCTATCCCAGGGATAATATATATATATATATATATATATATATATATATATATATATTATATTATTTATTTATTTTGCTTTGTCGCTGTCCCGTGTTAGCGAGGTAGCACAAGAAAACAGACGAAAGAATGGCCCAACCCACCCACATACACGTTCATACACGCAAATATACATACCTATTCATCTCAACGTATATATATATATATATATATATATATATATATATATATATATATATATATATATTTTTTTTTTTTTTTTATACTTTGTCGCTGTCTCCCGCGTTTGCGAGGTAGCGCAAGGAAACAGACGAAAGAAATGGCCCAACCCCCCCCCATACACATGTATATACATACGTCCACACACGCAAATATACATACCTACACAGCTTTCCATGGTTTACCCCAGACGCTTCACATGCCTTGATTCAATCCACTGACAGCACGTCAACCCCGGTATACCACATCGCTCCAATTCACTCTATTCCTTGCCCTCCTTTCACCCTCCTGCATGTTCAGGCCCCGATCACACAAAATCTTTTTCACTCCATCTTTCCACCTCCAATTTGGTCTCCCTCTTCTCCTTGCTCCCTCCACCTCCGACACATATATTCTCTTGGTCAATCTTTCCTCACTCATCCTCTCCATGTGTCCAAACCACTTCAAAACACCCTCTTCTGCTCTCTCAACTACGCTCTTTTTATATATATATATATATATACATCTCCCACTCAATTGCATTTTTTCCCTGCAAAAATCATCCAAATGCCTCTCTCTTCTCTTTCACTAATACTCTTACTTCTTCATCCCACCACTCACTACCCTTTCTAATCAACCCACCTCCCACTCTTCTCATGCCACAAGCATCTTTTGTGCAATCCATCACTGATTCCCTAAATACATCCCATTCCTCCCCCACACCCCTTACTTCCATTGTTCTCACCTTTTTCCATTCTGTACTCAGTCTCTCCTGGTACTTCCTCACACAGGTCTCCTTCTCAAGCTCACTTACTTTCACCACCCTCTTCACCCCAACATTCACTCTTCTTTTCTGAAAACCCATACAAATCTTCACCTTAGCCTCCACAAGATAATGATCAGACATCCCTCCAGTTGCACCTCTCAGCACATTAACATCCAAAAGTCTCTCTTTCGCACGCCTGTCAATTAACACGTAATCCAATAACGCTCTCTGGCCATCTCTCCTACTTACATAAGTTTTTTTTTTTTTTTTTTTTATACTTTGTCGCTGTCTCCCGCGTTTGCGAGGTAGCGCAAGGAAACAGACGAAAGAAATGGCCCAACCCCCCCCCCATACACATGTACATACACACGTCCACACACGCAAATATACATACCTACACAGCTTTCCATGGTTTACCCCAGACGCTTCACATGCCTTGATTCAATCCACTGACAGCACGTCAACCCCTGTATACCACATCGCTCCAATTCACTCTATTCCTTGCCCTCCTTTCACCCTCCTGCATGTTCAGGCCCCGATCACACAAAATCTTTTTCACTCCATCTTTCCACCTCCAATTTGGTCTCCCTCTTCTCCTCGTTCCCTCCACCTCCGACACATATATCCTCTTGGTCAATCTTTCCTCACTCATTCTCTCCATGTGCCCAAACCATTTCAAAACACCCTCTTCTGCTCTCTCAACCACGCTCTTTTTATTTCCACACATCTCTCTTACCCTTATGTTACTTACTCGATCAAACCACCTCACACCACACATTTTCCTCAAACATCTCATTTCCAGCACATCCATCCTCCTGCGCACATCTCTATCCATAGCCCACGCCTCGCAACCATACAACATTGTTGGAATCACTATTCCTTCAAACATACCCATTTTTGCTTTCCGAGATAATGTTCTCGACTTCCACACATTTTTCAAGGCTCCCAAAATTTTCGCCCCCTCCCCCACCCTATGATCCACTTCCGCTTCCATGGTTCCATCCGCTGACAGATCCACTCCCAGATATCTAAAACACTTCACTTCCTCCAGTTTTTCTCCATTCAAACTCACCTCCCAATTGACTTGACCCTCACCCCTACTGTACCTAATAACCTTGCTCTTATTCACATTTACTCTTAACTTTCTTCTTCCACACACTTTACCAAACTCAGTCACCAGCTTCTGCAGTTTCTCACATGAATCAGCCACCAGCGCTGTATCATCAGCGAACAACAACTGACTCACTTCCCAAGCTCTCTCATCCCCAACAGACTTCATACTTGCCCCTCTTTCCAGGACTCTTGCATTTACCTCCCTAACAACCCCATCCATAAACAAATTAAACAACCATGGAGACATCACACACCCCTGCCGCAAACCTACATTCACTGAGAACCAATCACTTTCCTCTCTTCCTACACATACACATGCCTTACATCCTCGATAAAAACTTTTCACTGCTTCTAACAACTTGCCTCCCACACCATATATTCTTAATACCTTCCACAGAGCATCTCTATCAACTCTATCATATGCCTTCTCCAGATCCATAAATGCTACATACAAATCCATTTGCTTTTCTAAGTATTTCTCACATACATTCTTCAAAGCAAACACCTGATCCACACATCCTCTACCACTTCTGAAACCGCACTGCTCTTCCCCAATCTGATGCTCTGTACATGCCTTCACCCTCTCAATCAATACCCTCCCATATAATTTACCAGGAATACTCAACAAACTTATACCTCTGTAATTTAAGCACTCACTCTTATCCCCTTTGCCTTTGTACAATGGCACTATGCACGCATTCCGCCAATCCTCAGGCACCTCACCATGAGTCATACATACATTAAATAACCTTACCAACCAGTCAACAATACAGTCACCCCCTTTTTTAATAAATTCCACTGCAATACCATCCATAAGTATACTTATGTATATCTCGCTTTTTAAACCAGGTATTCCCAATCATCAGTCCTTTTTCAGCACATAAATCTACAAGCTCTTCACCATTTCCATTTACAACACTGAACACCCCATGTATACCAATTATTCCCTCAACTGCCACATTACTCACCTTTGCATTCAAATCACCCATCACTATAACCCGGTCTCGTGCATCAAAAGAGACAGGAGGTCAAGAGAAAAGTGCAAGAGGTGAAAAAAAAAGGGCAAATGAGAGTTGGGGTGAGAGAGTATCATTAAATTTTAGGGAGAATAAAAAGATGTTCTGGAAGGAGGTAAATAAAGTGCGTAAGACAAGGGAGCAAATGGGAACTTCAGTGAAGGGCGCAAATGGGGAGGTGATAACAAGTAGTGGTGATGTGAGAAGGAGATGGAGTGAGTATTTCGAAGGTTTGTTGAATGTGTTTGATGATAGAGTGGCAGATATAGGGTGTTTTGGTCGAGGTGGTGTGCAAAGTGAGAGGGTTAGGGAAAATGATTTGGTAAACAGAGAAGAGGTAGTGAAAGCTTTGCGGAAGATGAAAGCCGGCAAGGCAGCAGGTTTGGATGGTATTGCAGTGGAATTTATTAAAAAAGGGGGTGACTGTATTGTTGACTGGTTGGTAAGGTTATTTAATGTATGTATGACTCATGGTGAGGTGCCTGAGGATTGGCGGAATGCGTGCATAGTGCCATTGTACAAAGGCAAAGGGGATAAGAGTGAGTGCTCAAATTACAGAGGTATAAGTTTGTTGAGTATTCCTGGTAAATTATATGGGAGGGTATTGATTGAGAGGGTGAAGGCATGTACAGAGCATCAGATTGGGGAAGAGCAGTGTGGTTTCAGAAGTGGTAGAGGATGTGTGGATCAGGTGTTTGCTTTGAAGAATGTATGTGAGAAATACTTAGAAAAGCAAATGGATTTGTATGTAGCATTTATGGATCTGGAGAAGGCATATGATAGAGTTGATAGAGATGCTCTGTGGAAGGTATTAAGAATATATGGTGTGGGAGGAAAGTTGTTAGAAGCAGTGAAAAGTTTTTATCGAGGATGTAAGGCATGTGTACGTGTAGGAAGAGAGGAAAGTGATTGGTTCTCAGTGAATGTAGGTTTGCGGCAGGGGTGTGTGATGTCTCCATGGTTGTTTAATTTGTTTATGGATGGGGTTGTTAGGGAGGTAAATGCAAGAGTTTTGGAAAGAGGGGCAAGTATGAAGTCTGTTGGGGATGAGAGAGCTTGGGAAGTGAGTCAGTTGTTGTTCGCTGACGACACAGCGCTGGTGGCTGATTCATGTGTGAAACTGCAGAAGCTGGTGACTGAGTTTGGTAAAGTGTGTGGAAGAAGAAAGATAAGAGTAAATGTGAATAAGAGCAAGGTTATTAGGTACAGTAGGGTTGAGGGTCAAGTCAATTGGGAGGTGAGTTTGAATGGAGAAAAACTGGAGGAAGTGAAGTGTTTTAGATATCTGGGAGTGGATCTGGCAGCAGATGGAACCATGCAAGCGGAAGTGGATCATAGGGTGGGGGAGGGGGCGAAAATTCTGGGGGCCTTGAAGAATGTGTGGAAGTCGAGAACATTATCTCGGAAAGCAAAAATGGGTATGTTTGAAGGAATAGTGGTTCCAACAATGTTGTATGGTTGCGAGGCGTGGGCTATGGATAGAGTTGTGCGCAGGAGGATGGATGTGCTGGAAATGAGATGTTTGAGGACAATGTGTGGTGTGAGGTGGTTTGATCGAGTGAGTAACGTAAGGGTAAGAGAGATGTGTGGAAATAAA
The DNA here is from genome assembly GCF_036320965.1 of Panulirus ornatus. Lineage (NCBI taxonomy): Eukaryota > Metazoa > Arthropoda > Malacostraca > Decapoda > Palinuridae > Panulirus > Panulirus ornatus. The sequence continues at coordinate 46,855,638 of NC_092232.1, forward strand.
AAGAGCGTGGTTGAGAGAGCAGAAGAGGGTGTTTTGAAGTGGTTTGGGCACATGGAGAGAATGAGTGAGGAAAGATTGACCAAGAGGATATATGTGTCGGAGGTGGAGGGAACAAGGAGAAGAGGGAGACCAAATTGGAGGTGGAAAGATGGAGTGAAAAAGATTTTGTGTGATCGGGGCCTGAACATGCAGGAGGGTGAAAGGAGGGCAAGGAACAGAGTGAATTGGAGCGATGTGGTATACCGGGGCTGACGTGCTGTCAGTGGATTGAATCAAGGCATGTGAAGCGTCTGGGGTAAACCATGGAAAGCTGTGTAGGTATGTATATTTGCGTGTGTGGACGTATGTATATACATGTGTATGGGGGGGGGTTGGGCCATTTCTTTCGTCTGTTTCCTTGCGCTACCTCGCAAACGCGGGAGACAGCAACAAAGTAAAAAAAAAAAAAAAAAAAAAAAAAAAAATATATATATATATATATATATATATATATATATATATATATATATATATGAAATAACAACCCCCTCCCCCCTCATGTGTGCGAGGTAGCACTAGGAAAAGACAACAAAGGCCCCTTTCGTTCACACTCAGCTGTCTTTAGCTGTCTCGTAATAATGCACCGAAACCACAGCTCCCTTTCCACATCCAGGCCCCACACAACTTTCCATGGTTTACCCCAGACGCTTCACATGCCCTGGTTCAATCAATTGACAGCACGTCGACCCCGGTATAGCACATCGTTCCAATTCACTCTATTCCTTGCACGCCTTTCACCCTCCTGCATGTTCAGGCCCCAATCACTCAAAATCTTTTTCACTCCATCTTTCCACCTCCAATTTGGTCTCCCACTTCTCTCTCTCTCTCTCTCTCTCTCTCTCTCTCTATATATATATATATATATATATATATATATATATATATATATATATCTTTTCCACTACATCCTTCCACCTCCAATTTGGTTTCCTGCCTCTTGTTCTTTCCACCTTTGACACATATATCCTCTTTGTCAACCTTTCCTCTCTCATTATCTCCATATGTCCATACCTTTTCAACCACCCTCTTCTGCTCTCTCAACCACACTCTTTTTATTACCACACATCTCTCTTTCCCTTTCATTACATACTTGATCAAACATCCTAACGTGCTGTCAGGTTGTATACAGAGAATTGTGACTTTATTTATTAAATAATTTTGCAGTCCTTACAATTCAAAATGGCATCAAGTGATACGAGTTAAAAGAAAGCATGTGAACTGTATATTATATTTAAAGATGGCCTATAGGTAACATTCAGTTTAATGGACTTTTGGCATCAACGGACACCATCACCCCTATTAGTCCATTAAATTGAGGGTTTACTGTATGATAGAGATTTTTTGCCAAAGATAATGGAGATGGGACCCATAGAAGGAAAGAAAAAGAAAAAGGTACTATGTTCTGAAGGAATTAGCTAATATCTTACTTAAGCTATATTAAGAAGAAAGCCAAGGTTATGAAAAGATAGATTAAGAAAGTACATGGGAAGGAGGGGTGTCTCCAAGAAGACATTCATAAAAGTTTGCAGTAATCATGGCTTGTGAGGAAGTTCTAATATGAGCCAAAGTCCTGACGTGAGGCACTCTGCTTTGTAGAATATGAAGGCATAAAGGTTACTAATAAACTATGTTTGTGCATTTTGAACCTTATGTTTCAGTTTTTCCTCATACAGAATATTGTGCTATGACAAAAAATAATGATAATTTTTCTTTTTCAGGTAATTGAATTACTTGAAAAGAATGAAAGACTTCCTAAGCCAGAGAAGAGTCCAAAGGGAGTGTACGACCTAATGCTGCGTTGTTGGAATTTTAAGCCACAGAAAAGGCCAGGTTTTAGGGAACTAGCAGGCATCTTCAGAACCAGACCAGAATATATAAATATTAAGCCATATTTCAAATGATCATTATAACAGATTATTTAACATATAACCCCACAACCCTTTTCACATGGCTCCTGCACCTGAAAGTTGCACTACAATCAGTAGCCGGGAAAGGATGGACTCCTTTGGAGTGAGAAGTTCCTCAGTGAGGCAGCAATCCCCTTTGTCCACTAACACCGATTCATCCTCACCAAAAGTGTCTTTTCACTCACAGTGTAACTACATACAGGGAAAGTCCAGTAATGCCAATGATAATTATGACTGATATTTGTTTATATTCATATTACACTTAATCGCTGTCTCCTGCGTTAGTGAGGTAGCACAAGGAAACAGACAAAGAATGGCCCAACCCACCCACATACACATGTATATACATAAATTCCCACACATGCACATATACATACCTATACATTTCAGTGTGTACATACATATACATACACAAACATATACATATATACACATGCACACATATTCATACTTGCTGCCTTCATCCATTCCCATTGCCACACCGCCACACATGAAATAGCATCCCCCCCTGCCCCGAGGTAGCACAAGGAAAAGAAAAAAGGCCACATTCATTCACATTCAGTTTCTAGCTGTCATGTGTACTGTACCAAAAGTACAGCTTCCTTTCCACGTCCAGGCCCCACAGAGCTTTCCATGGCTTACCCCAGATGCTTCACATACCTTGGTTGAATCCATTGACAGCACATCCACCCCAGTATACCACATCATTCCAATTCACTCTATTCCTTGCACGCCTTTAACCCTCCTGTATGTTCAGGCCATGACCTCTCAAAATCTTTTTCACTCCATCCTTCCACCTCCAATTTGGTCTCCCACTTCTCCTTGTTCCCTCCACCTCTGACACATATATTCTCTTTGTCAGTCTTTCCTCACTCATTCTCTCCATGTGACCAAACCATTTCAATGCACCCTCTTCTGATCTAACCACCACACTCTTTTTATTACCACACATCTCTCTTACCCTTTCATTACTTATATATATATATATATATATATATATATATATATATATATATATATATATATATTTTATATTCATTTTATTTTGCTTTGTCGCTGTCTCCCGCGTTTGCGAGGTAGCGCAAGGAAACAGACGAAAGAAATGGCCAAACCCACCCCCATACACATGTATATACACACACGTCCACACACGCAAATATACATACCTATACATCTCAATGTACACATATATAAACACACACACACACACATACATATATACCCATGCACACAATTCACACTGTCTGCCTTTATTCATTCCCATCACCACCTCGCCACACATGGAATACCATCCCCCACCCCCCTCATGTGTGCGGGGTAGTGCTAGGAAAAGACAACAAAGGCCTCATTCGTTCACACTCAGTCTCTAGCTGTCATGCAATAATGCCCAAAACCACAGCTCCCTTTCCACATCCAGGCCCCACACAGCTTTCCATGGTTTACCCCAGACGCTTCACATGCCCTGATTCAATCCACTGACAGCACGTCAACCCCGGTATACCACATCGATCCAATTCACTCTATTCCTTGCACGCCTTTCACCCTCCTGCATGTTCAGGCCCCGATCACTCAAAATCTTTTTCACTCCCATCTTTCCACCTCCAATTTGGTCTCCCACTTCTCCTCGTTCCCTCCACCTCGACACATATATCCTCTTGGTCAATCTTTCCTCACTCATTCTCTCCATGTGCCCAAACCATTTCAAAACACCCTCTTCTGCTCTCTCAACCACGCTCTTTTTATTTCCACACATCTCTCTTACCCTTACATTACTTACTCGATCAAACCACCTCACACCACACATTGTCCTCAAACATCTCATTTCCAGCACATCCATCCTCCTGCGCACAACTCTATCCATAGCCCACGCCTCGCAACCATACAACATTGTTGGAACCACTATTCCTTCAAACACCCATTTTTGCTTTCCGAGATAATGTTCTCGACTTCCACACATTCTTCAAGGCTCCCAGAATTTTCGCCCCCTCCCCCACCCTATGATTCACTTCCACTTCCATGGTTCCATCCGCTGCCAGATCCACTCCCAGATATCTAAAACACTTTACTTCCTCCAGTTTTTCTCCATTCAAACTTACCTCCCAATTGACTTGACCCTCAACCCTACTGTACCTAATAACCTTGCTCTTATTCACATTTCCTCTTAACTTTCTTCTTTCACACACGTTACCAAACTCAGTCACCAGCTTCTGCAGTTTCTCACATGAATCAGCCACCAGCGCTGTATCATCAGCGAACAACAACTGACTCACTTCCCAAGCTCTCTCATCCACAAAAGACTTCATTCTTGCCCCTCTTTCCAAAACTCTTGCATTCACCTTCCTAACAACCCCATCCATAAACAAATTAAACAACCATAGAGACATCACACACCCCTGCCGCAAACCTACATTCACTGAGAACCAATCGCTTTCCTCCCTTCCTACACGTACACATGCCTTACATCCTCGATAAAAACTTTTCACTTCTTCTAACAACTTGCCACCCACACCATATATTCTTAATACCTTCCACAGAGCATCTCTATCAACTCTATCATATGCCTTCTCCAGATCCATAAATGCTACATACAAATCCATTTGCTTTTCTAAGTATTTCTCACATACATTCTTCAAAGCAAACACCTGATCCACACATCCTCTACCACTTCTGAAACCACACTGCTCTTCCCCAATCTGATGCTCTGTACATGCCTTCACCCTTTCAGTCAATACCCTCCCATATAATTTACCAGGAATACTCAACAAACTTATACCTCTGTAATTTGAGCACTCACTCTTATCCCCTTTGCCTTTGTACAATGGCACTATGCACGCATTCCGCCAATCCTCAGGCACCTCACCATGAGTCATACATACATTAAATAACCTTACCAACCAGTCAACAATACAGTCACCCCCTTTTTTAATAAATTCCACTGCAATACCATCCAAACCTGCTGCCTTGCCGGCTTTCATCTTCCGCAAAGCTTTTACTACCTCTTCTCTGTTTACCAAATCATTTTCCCCAACCCTCTCACTTTGCACACCACCTCGACCAAGACACCCTATATCTGCCACTCTATCATCAAACACATTCAACAAACCTTCAAAATACTCACTCCATCTCCTTCTCACATCACCACTACATGTTATCACCTCCCTATTAGCCCACTTCACTGAAGTCCCCATTTGCTCCCTTGTCTTATGCACTTTATTTACCTCCTTCCAGAACATCTTTTTATTCTTCCTAAAATTTAATGATACTCTCTCACCCCAACTCTCATTTGCCCTCTTTTTCACCTCTTGCACCTTTCTCTTGACCTCCTGTCTCTTTCTTTTATACATCTCCCACTCAATTGCATTTTTTCCCTGCAAAAATTGTCCAAATGCCTCTCTCTTCTCTTTCACTAATAATCTTACTTCTTCATCCCACCACTCACTACCCTTTCTAATCAACCCACCTCCCACACTTCTCATGCCACAAGCATCTTTTGCGCAATCCATCACTGATTCCCTAAATACATCCCATTCCTCCCCCACTCCCCTTACTTCCATTGTTCTCACCTTTTTCCATTCTGTACTCAGTCTCTCCTGGTACTTCCTCACACAAGTCTCCTTCCCAAGCTCACTTACTCTCACCACTCTCTTCACCCCAACACTCACTCTTCTTTTCTGAAAACCCATACAAATCTTCACCTTAGCCTCCACAAGATAATGATCAGACATCCCTCCAGTTGCACCTCTCAGCACATTTACATCCAAAAGTCTCTCTTTCGCGCGCCTGTCAATTAACACGTAATCCAATAACGCTCTCTGGCCATCTCTCTTACTTACATACGTATACTTATGTATATCTCGCTTTTTAAACCAGGTATTCCCAATCACCAGTCCTTTTTCAGCACATAAATCTACAAGCTCTTCACCATTTCCGTTTACAACACTGAACACCCCATGTATACCAATTATTCCCTCAACTGCCACATTACTCGCCTTTGCTTTCAAATCACCCATCACTATAACCCGGTCTCGTGCATCAAAACCACTAACACACTCATTCAGCTGCTCCCAAAATGCCTCTCATGATCTTTCTTCTCATACCCAGGTGCATATGCACCAATAATCACCCATCTCTCTCCATCAACTTTCAGTTTTACCCATATTAATCGAGAATTTACTTTCTTACATTCTATCACATGCTCCCACAACTCCTGTTTCAGGAGTACTGCTACTACTTCCCTTGCTCTTGTCCTCTCACTAACCCCTGACTTTACTCCCAAGACATTCCCAAACCACTCTTCCCCTTTACCCTTGAGCTTCGTTTCACTCAGAGCCAAAACATCCAGGTTCCTTTCCTCAAACATACTACCTATCTCTCCTTTTTTCACATCTTGGTTACATCCACACACATTCAGACACCCCAACCTGAGTCTACGAGGAGTATGAGCACTCCCCGCATGACTCCTTCTCTTTCCCATTTTTTTTTTAGAAAGTTAAAAATACAAGGAGGGGAGGATTTCTGGCCCCCCGCTCCCATCCCCTCTAGTCGCCTTCTATGACACGTGAGGAATGCGTGGGAAGTATTCTTTCACCCCAATCCCCAGGGATGTACATTATATATATATATATATATATATATATATATATATATATATATATATATATAATGTATTTTAACTTTCTAAAATGGGAAACAGAAGAAGGAGTCACAGGGGGAGTGCTCATCCTCCTCGAAGGCTCAGATTGGGGTGTTTAGATGTGTGTGGATGTAACCAAGATGACAAAAAAGGAGAGATAGGTAGTATGCTTGAGGAAAGGAACCTAGATGTTTTGGCTCTGAGTGAAACGAAGCTCAAGGGAAAGGGGAAGAGTGATTTGGAAATGTCTTGGGAGTAAAGTCAGGGGTTAGTGAGAGGACAAGAGTAAGGGAAGGAGTAGCACTACTCCTGAAACAGGAGTGGTGGGAGTATGTGATAGAGTGTAAGAAAGAAAACTCCAGACTGATATGGGTAAAACTGAAAGCGGATGGAGAGAGATGGGTGATTATTGGTGCATATGCACCTGGGCATGAGAAGAAAGATCATGAGAGGCAAGTGTTCTGGGAGCAGCTGAGTGAGTGTGTTAGTAGTCTTCATGCTCGAGACTGGGTTATAGTGATGGGAGATTTGAATGCAAAGGTGAGTAATGTGGCAGTTGAGGGAATAATTGGTGTACATGGGGTGTTCAGTGTTGTAAATGGAAATGGTGAAGTGCTTGTAGATTTATGTGCTGAAAAAGGATTGGTGATTGGGAATACCTGGTTTAAAAAGAGAGATATACATAAGTATACATATGTAAGTAGGAGAGATGGCCAGAAAGCGTTATTGGATTACGTGTTAATTGATAGGCGCACGAAAGAGAGACTTTTGGATGTTAATGTACTGAGAGGTGCAACTGGAGGGATGTCTGATCATTATCTTGTGGAGGCGAAGGTGAAGATTTGTAGAGGTTTTCAGAAAAGAAGAGAGACTGTTGGGGTGAAAAGAGTGGTGAGAGTAAGTGAGCTTGGAAAGGAGACTTGTGCGAGGAAGTACCAAGAGAGACTGAGTACAGAATGGAAAAAGGTGAGAACAAACTAGGTAAGAGGAGTGGGGGAGGAATGGGATGTATTTAGGGAAGCAGCGATGGCTTGTGCAAAAGATGCTTGTGGCATGAAAAGTGTGGGAGGTGGGCAGATTAGAAAGGGTAGTGAGCGGTGGGACGAAGAAGTAAGATTATTAGTGAAAGAGAAGAGAGAGGCAAGAGAGAGGGAAAAAATGCAAATGGCTGTGAGATGTATAAAAGAAAAAGGCAGGAGGTCAAGAGAAAGGTGCAACAGGTGAAAAAGAGAGCATATGAGAGTTGGGGTGAGAGAGTATCATTAAATTTTAGGGAGAATAAAAAGATGTTTTGGAAGGAGGTAAATAAAGTGCGTAAGACAAGGGAGCAAATGGGAACTTCAGTGAAGGGGGCTAATAGGGAGGTGATAACAAGTAGTGGTGATGTGAGAAGGAGATGCAGAGAGTATTTTGAAGGTTTGTTGAATGTGTTTGATGATAGAGTGGCAGATATAGGGTGTCTTGGTCGAGGTGGTGTGCAAAGTGAGAGGGTTAGGGAAAATGATTTGATAAACAGAGAAGAGGTAGTAAAAGCTTTGCGAAAGATGAAAGCTGGCAAGGCAGCAGGTTTGGATGGTATTGCAGTGGAATTTATCAAAAAAGGGGGTGACTGTATTGTTGACTGGTTGGTAAGGTTATTTAATGTGTGTATGATTCATGGTGAGGTGCCTGAGGATTGGTGGAATGCTTACATAGTGCCATTGTACAAAGGCAAAGGGGATAAGAGTGAGTGCTCAAATTACAGAAGTATAAGTTTGTTGAGTATTCCTGGTAAATTATATGGGAGGGTATTGATTGAGAGGGTGAAGGCATGTACAGAGCATCAGATTGGGGAAGAGCAGTGTGGTTTCAGAAGTGGTAGAGGATGTGTGGATCAGGTGTTTGCTTTGAAGAATGTATGTGAGAAATACTTAGAAAAGCAAATGGATTTGTATGTAGCATTTATGGATCTGGAGAAGGCATATGATAGAGTTGATAGAGATGCTCTGTGGAAGGTATTAAGAATATATGGGGTGGGAGGCAAATTGTTAGAAGCAGTGAAAAGTTTTTATCGAGGATGTAAGGCATGTGTACGTGTCAGAAGAGAGGAAAGTGATTGGTTCTCAGTGAATGTAGGTTTGCGGCAGGGGTGTGTGATGTCTCCATGGTTGTTTAATTTGTTTATGGATGGGGGTGTTGTGTTAGGGAGGTGAATGCAAGTTTTGGAAAGAGGGGCAAGTATGCAGTCTGTTGTGGATGAGAGAGCTTGGGAAGTGAGTCAGTTGTTGTTCGCTGATGATACAGCGCTGGTGGCTGATTCATGTGAAAAACTGCAGAAGCTGGTGACTGAGTTTGGTAAAGTGTGTGAAAGAAGAAAGTTAAACGTAAATGTGAATAAGAGCAAGGTACAGTAGGGTTGAGGGTCAAGTCAACTGGGAGGTAAATTTGAATGGAGAAAAACTGGAGGAAGTAAAGTGTTTTAGATATCTGGGAGTGGATCTGGCAGCGGACGGAACCATGGAAGCGGAAGTGAATCATAGATAGGTTGGGGGAGGGACGAAAATTCTGGGAGCCTTGAAGAATGTTTGGAAATCGAGAATATTATCTCAGAAAGCAAAAATGGGAAAGTTGTTTAGTGGTTCCAACAATAGTGGTTCCAACAATGTTGTATGGTTGCGAGGCGTGGGCTATGGATAGAGTTGTGCGCAGGTGGGTGGATGTGCTGGAAATGAGATGTTTGAGGACAATATGTGGTGTGAGGTGGTTTGATCGAGTAAGTAATGTAAGGGTAAGAGAGAAGTGTGGAAATTAAAAGAGTGTGGTTGAGAGAGCAGAAGAGGGTGTTTTGAAATGGTTTGGTCACATGGAGAGAAAATGAGTGAGGAAAGATTGACCAAGAGGATATATGTGTCAGAGGTGGAGGGAACGAGGAGAAGTGGGAGACCAAATTGGAGATGGAAAGATGGAGTGAAAAAGATTTCGAGTGATCGGGGCCTGAACATGCAGGAGGGTGAAAGGCGTGCAAGGAATAGAGTGAATTGGAACGATGTGGTATACCGGGGTCGACGTGCTGTCAATGGATTGAACCAGGGCATGTGAAGCGTCTGGGGTAAACCATGGAAAGTTGTGTGGGGCCTGGATGTGGAAAGGGAACTGTGGTTTCGGTGCATTATTACATGACTGAGTGTGAACGAATGGGGCCTTTGTTGTCTTTTCCTAGCGCTACCTCGCACACATGAGGGGGGAGGGGGGTTGTTATTCCATGTGTGGTGGGGTGGCGATGGGAATAAATAAAGGCAGACAGTATGAATTATGTACATGTGTATATATGTATATGTCTGTATGTGTATATATATGTGTACATTGAGATGTATAGGTATGTATATTTACGTGTGTGGACGTATGTATATACATGTGTATGTGGGTGGGTTGGGCTATTCTTTCGTCTGTTTCCTTGTGCTACCTCGCTAACGCGGGAGACAGCGACAAAGCAAAATAAATAAATAAATAAATGAATATATTTATATATTTTTTTTTTTTTTTTTTTATATATATATATATATATACATATAGATGGGTAGTTTAATTGGGATAGTAATGGAAGGAGTGTGGTTGAGAGAGATGCGGGTGTGCTGGAATGGTTTGGATATATGGGAGGTGGAGGGAACAAGGAGAATGGGAGACCAAAATGGAGATGGAAGAATGAAGTGAAAAAGCTTTTAAGGGAACATGACTGAGAGTGTACGGGGTGCATGAAATAGAGTGAACTGGAACAATGTGGTATACTGGGGTTGATGTGCTGTTCATGGACTGAACTGTAGCATTTGAAGCATCTGGGGTAAACCATGGAAAGGCCTTTGTTTGGGGCCTGGTTTTGGATAGGAAGTTGAGGTTTTGGTGCATTACACAATGACATCTAGAGAATGGATGAGTGGATGTGGCTTTTCTTCATCTATTCCAGGCATTACCTCACAAACATGGGAAACGGTGATCAATAGCCTGGTAAGAGTGAGGCACTAAAGGCTAAGAAGTGGTATTGAAGTCCAGTTATGGAGACTTTTGCCATGGCCACCCCTTCAAGGGAATGGACATCAGAGATATAGATAGATAGATGTTAGTAAAGAACTTATGTTGCCACAGATAGTAATCTTTATTGTGTTCAAATATCACACATAACAGCATATGTGAGAAAATGTAACTTGACATATCCCCCTTGAACATATCCCCATTCTCAAACATGAACTCTACAGTAAAGTTGGTTTTTAGTTTTGATAATATTAATGAAAACATCACATATATTAAATGAACACCTGTACACAGATCAGCAAAGCTATTCTCAGACTCAATTAGGTGAGGTTTTCATTCATTCTGTTGATTTTCAAGAGTTTCTCTCTTTTCAAGTTGCCTGCATTTTTCTAGATAAGCATTTCAAAGTCATGTACTGTAGGTTGTACATATATGAGACAGATTGTGGATAAGTAAATAGTTTTTAGTACCAAATTTGCCAGTATTAAAGAACTGTTTCAAAACAAAGTAATACAGTAAAACCACAGTGTGATATTAGAATGTAAAACAGAGATTAAGAGAAACATATAATAGAAGGATATGAGGGTGGGGTCAAATATACTGGTATATTGTGGATACCATGCACCTATTGTGCCCCATGCTTAACATACAGTATTCCTTTTCATTGGTGGTAGGAATTATGTACAGGAATTCATCAACAAACATAGCAAAGGACTCCTATAGAACTCCGATCTTTAACCAAAAACTTTGATATTTTTGAGGAAGCTGGAGAGCTATCCCAGACTGCAGGCTATTTTGTAGTTCAGAGAATTAAACTCTGCCATATTTGATTTGAGTTATGCCAAGATAAGCTGACAATGCAAATACAGTCCATGTAATACTAATTTCTTATGTATACATAGTATGCTTACAATGCAGCCTTCAATGAAAAGGAAAATGTTGCCACTGTACTAACCTTACCAGTTATATAAACAATAAAATGCAACTTTAAAGTGAACTTGTAGAGCCATTGTGCAATAATGTGGTTTGCCTGGGTTTTTTTTTTTTTTGCTATACTCATATATTGTTCAGTAAATACATCAACAGTGCATTATATTACTAGTAAGTGCTGTTCAGTTTCTACCATTAAAAGGAGTCAAGTATATTTTGCAGAATGGAACCTTTAGTTTGTCAGATGTCTATCCCTTATATATAATCCAGTATTAAATATTATGTATTGTAAATTGTTTAAATGCATAAGTATATTTGCTCTCCTTGTTCAATCTTTGATGTACTGATGCTCAAATTTTTATATTACAAAATATTATTTTATCAAAATTACTTTTATATGACATAGAAGTCTAATAAAAACTTTTTTATTACATTATCATCTAACACCATCACGGCTCAATTTTCCATTTATCTTCTGTGTATTTTTTCTACATCCTTTCTTCTTTTTATTACATTCTTACTGAGGTAATAAGTCGAAACTTTATCAGATACCCAAAGTAACACACAATTCAACTTATGGTCTAAGAATTTGGTTGACAAAATATGGGAGGGTAGCACCTTGATTTCAATGTATGAAATCAGTATATGATAAATATTTCTATAAATCCAACATAATACAAATAAAACCCAAAATTCCCTCCATCACATGAAAAGTATATAAGAAAGATGATGCTTCAGAAAAATAATTCATGCATGTTCACAAATGTGGTTCCTTACGTAAAATAGTATGTAAATAGGTGTATTAGTCACCTAAATATTATTTATCATATAACTGCCTATTCCATCCAAGTGATTTATCACTTTTATATCTTTTATCATACTTTGTTGCTGTCGCCCGTGTTAGCGCAAGGAAACAGACGAAAGAATGGCCCACCCCACCCACATACACGTCTACACATGCACATATACATATGTATACACACACAGACATATTGGAAAGGATCACAATTTTGCGCGTGATCAAGATATTCCTATGAGTCCACGGGGAAAATGAAACACGAAAAGTTTCCAAGTGCACTTTCGTGCAATAATCACATCATCAGGGGAGGCACAAGAGAGAAATATAACAGTCAGTTGATATACATCGAAGAGATGAAGCTAGGACGCCATTTGGTAAACATGTGATTGTCCAAAACATCATATTTTGGACAATCACATGTTTACCAAATGGCATCCTAGATTCGTCTCTTCGATGTATATCAACTGACTGTTATATTTCTCTCTTGTGCCTCCCCTGATGATGTGATTATTACATGAAAGTGCACTTGGGAACTTTTCGTGTTTCATTTTCCCCGTGGACTCATGGGAACACAGACATATACATATATACACATGTACGTACTTCATACTGTCTGTCCTTATTCATTCCTGTCGCCACCCCGCCACACATGAAATGATAACCCCCCCTCGCATCTGCGCAAGGTAGTGCTAGGAAAAGACAACAAAGGCCACATTCGTCAGTCTCCCTTTCCACATCCAGGCCCCACAAAACTTTCCATGGTTTACCCCAGATGCTTCACATGCCCTGGTTATTGATATACCATCAATAACTGAAGAAAACTGGCCTTATTTGCACACATACACTTTCCATGGGAAAAGGGCAGTACAATGTCCAACTACATATTTCCAGTGCATCCCGTGAAGCATTTACTGTCAAGATCAGGAGGGGTTCTTTAAGAAGGTCAGAATTATTCCCTCTCACGGTTTCATTCTTACTGATAAATCCACTCTTGATTTACATCCATCCTGAGGTACTATTTTAAGTTCTGCTGAACACTTCTTGAGACAGTAAAAACAGTTGTGGACATTTCCTATTTCAACCTTCATTTGTTCACTCAAGACTTTTTTCTCCCTATATGTCCAGTATTCTGCTTAGTGGAGGCATCTGTTAAAAAAGAAGATTTTGGTTAGATAAGAACATGTCATTATGTCTAGTCTACATATGGGGAACGAGCTTTACATTCCTTGAGCCCCATTTCTTAAAACTCAAAATTCAACAGGCTTTTGAATTTCCCTGCACTCAACATATACAGTTTCTTCACTTAGCTTGTTTCACATGTCCACTATTCCCTCATTAAAATCATTTCTCACGTACTGACACACATCAAACATTATCTCTAGATATTTTATTTATTTATTTTGCTTTGTTGCTGTCTCCCGCGTTAACGAGGTAGCGCAAGGAAACAGACGAAAGAATGGCCCAACCCACCCACATACACATGTATATACATACACGTCCACACACGCAAATATACATAACTATACATCTCAATGTACACATATATATACACACACAGACATATACATATATACACATGTACATAATTCATACTGTCTGCCTTTATTTATTCCCATCGCCACCTCACCACACATGGAATAACAACCCCATCCCCCCTCGTGTGTGCGGGGTAGCGCTAGGAAAAGACAACAAAGGCCCCATTCGTTCACACTCAGTCTCTAGCTGTCATGTAATAATGCACCGAAACCACAGCTCCCTTTCCACATCCAGGCCCCACACAACTTTCCATGGTTTACCCCAGACGCTTCCCATGCCCTGGTTCAATCCATTGACAGCATGTCGACCCCAGTATACCACATCGTTCCAGTTCACTCTATTCCTTGCACGCCTTTCACCCTCCTGCATGTTTAGGCCCCGATCACTCAAAATCTTTTTCACTCCATCTTTCCACCTCCAATTTGGTCTCCTACTTCTCCTTGTTCCCTCCACCTCAGACACATATATCCTCTTGGTCAGTCTTTCCTCACTCATTCTCTCCATGTGACCAAACCATTTCAAAACACCCTCTTCTGCTCTCTCAACCACTCTTTTTATTTCCACATATCTCTCTTACCCTTACATTACTTACTCGATCAAACCACCTCACACCACATATGGTCCTCAAACATCTCATTTCCAGCACATCCACCCTCCTGTGCACAACCCTATCCATAGCCCACGCCTCGCAACCATACAACATTGTTGGAACCACTATTCCTTCAAAAATACCCATTTTTGCTTTCCAAGATAATGTTCTCGACTTCCAAACATTCTTCACGGCTCCCAGAATTTTCGCCCCCTCCCCCACCCTATGATTCACTTCCGCTTCCATGGTTCCATCCGCTGCCAGATCCACTCCAAGATATCTAAAACACTTTACTTCCTCCAGTTTTTCTCCATTCAAACTTACCTCCCAATTGACTTGACCCTCAACCCTACTGTATCTAATAACCTTGCTCTTATTCACATTTACTCTTAACTTTCTTCTTTCACACACATTACCAAACTCAGTGACCAGCTTCTGCAGTTTTTCACATGAATCAGCCACCAGCGCTGTATCATCAGCGAACAACAACTGACTCACTTCCCAAGACTGCATACTTGCCCCTCTTTCCAAAACTCTTGCATTCACCTCCCTAACAACCCCATCCATAAACAAATTAAACAACCATGGAGACGCCGAAAACCTACATTCACTGAGAACCAATCACTTTCCTCTCTTCCTACACGTACACATGCCTTACATCCTCAATAAAAACTTTTCACTGCTTCTAACAACTTGCCTCCCACACCATATATTCTTAATACCTTCCACAGAGCATCTCTATCAACTCTATCATATGCCTTCTCCAGATCCATAAATGCTACATACAAATCCATTTGCTTTTCTAAGTATTTCTCACATACATTCTTCAAAGCAAACACCTGATCCACACCTCTACTGCTTCTGAAACCACACTGCTCTTCCCCAATCTGATGTTCTGTACATGCCTTCACCCTCTCAATCAATACCCTCCCATATAATTTACCAGGAATACTCAACAAACTTATACCTCTGTAATTTGAGCACTCACTCTTATCCCCTTTGCCTTAGTACAATGGCACTATGCAAGCATTCCGCCAATCCTCAGGCACCTCACCATGAATCATACATACATTAAATAACCTTACCAACCAGTCAACAATACAGTCACCCCCTTTTTTAATAAATTCCACTGCAATACCATCCAAACCTGCTGCCTTGCCGGCTTTCATCTTCCGCAAAGCTTTTACTACCTCTTCTCTGTTTACCAAATAATTTTCCCTAACCCTCTCACTTTGCACACCACCTCGACCAAAACACCCTATATCTGCCACTCTATCATCAAACACATTCAACAAACCTTCAAAATACTCACTCCATCTCCTTCTCACATCACCACTACTTGTTATCACCTCCCCATTAGCCCCCTTCACTGAAGTTCCCATTTGCTCCCTTGTCTTACGCACTTTATTTACCTCCTTCCAGAACATCTTTTTATTCTCCCTAAAATTTAATGATACTCTCTCACCCCAACTCTCATTTGCCCTCTTTTTCACCTCTTGCACCTTTCTCTTGACCTCCTGCTTCTTCCTTTTAAACATCTCCCACTCATTTGCATTTTTTCCCTGCAAAAATCTTCCAAATGCCTCTCTCTTCTTTTTCACTAATAATCTTACTTCTTCATCCCACCACTCACTACCCTTTCTAATCAACCCACCTCCTGCACTTCTCATGCCACAAGCATCTTTTGCGTAAGCCATCACTGCTTCCCTAAATACATCCCATTCCTCCCCCACTCCCATACCTCCTTTGTTCTCACCTTTTTCCATTCTGTACTCAGTCTCTCCTGGTACTTCCTCAAACAAGTCTCCTTCCCAAGCTCACTTACTCTCACCACTCTCTTCACCCCAACAGTCTCTCTTCTTTCCTGAAAACCCCTACAAATCTTCACCCTTGCCTCCACAAGATAATGATCAGACACCCCTCCAGTTGCATCTCTCAGCACATTAACATCCAAAAGTCTTTCTTTCGCGTGCCTATCAATTAATACGTAATCAAATAACGTTCTCTGGCCATCTCTCCTACTCACATACGTATACTTATGTATATCTCGCTTTTTAAACCAGGTATTCCCAATCACCAGTCCTTTTTCAGCACATAAATCTACAAGCTCTTCACCATTTCTATTTACAACACTGAACACCCCATGTATACCAATTACTCCCTCAACTGCCACATTACTCACCTTTGCATTCAAATCACCCATCACTATAACCCGATCTTGTGCATCAAAACCACTAACACACTCATTCAGCTGTTCCCAAAACACTTGCATCTCATGTTCTTTCTTCTCATGCCCAGGTGCATATCCATCTCTCTCCATCAACTTTCAGTTTTTACCCATATCAATCTAGAATTGACTTTCTTACACTCTATCACATACTCCCACAACTCCTGTTTCAGGAGTAGTGCTACTCCTTCCCTTGCTCTTGTCCTTTCAGATGCGATTCATTATTTCTACAAGCAGGGCAACAATAATATGACTTCTAAAGATCACATTTGATTATCATCCCTTAAATAGCCTGGAAAACAAGATGGCCCATAACATACCACTTTAGGATCCTCCACCACAGCAATTTTCTGATCCTGTGGGTTATAATGAATAGATATAAAGATGTTCCCAAATAAAACTGGTATGTCCAGTGTGTGTTAGCCCATTTTTGATGGAATGGCCCATCTCTCCTTGGATGTCCCATCTCCCCTTTTCATTTAGTAATATGAAGTTTGGCTATGAATTGACGTTAGTGACAGATATTAATACAAAGTCTTCAGAAGATATTATGATTGGCCTCCTTTGTTTATATTGAATGTCAGAGGTGAATTTGCACATACTCATCATACTTTTTTCTACCCAATCACTGCTGACACTTTTCACCAAAAAATTTAGAATTTATTTGGGAAATTAACCCCCTGACTGCTTGTGTATCATATACTGTACAGGATGTTTCTAGCAGTTGACTTCAAGTACGCCATATATGGTGTGGGGCACTGAAAAATCCTGTGTATAGTAACTAGTGAGGTACAGTGTCAGGTAAAAATACTAAAAACTGTCCTGTTGCTCTGATATATACTATTTCCAAAGTCTTTGAATATCCTGTCAACTTCCATACTCTCAGACATCTTGAATCTCTCACCAGTATGGCTTCCATAAGAAGAGCTCCACTGGTGATATTCTTTCCAATTTAACTAATGTCTGGTCATCATCCCTGAAACATTCTTGGGAATCCTATGTAGCTGCCCTACCCTTAATTATATCCAAAGCTTTTGACATGCTGACAACATCCTTCAAATCTGCACCTTCCTCTCTCACTCTATCTGCATCTTCTATCGATAGACAAAATCTAGTTAAGTTTGATGCATCCACGACATAGTTACTGTCCACCTCAATATCAAAATTCCCCACCACTTTCCTCTCTCCTTTGACTGATCTGTAACTCCCCTTCTTAACTCAATAAACATTCTCGGTATTAAAGTAATATGAACACTGTTTTGGAAAGCATACATTACAGAAATAGGCAAGTCTGCCTCTAAGAGACTGGTAGTCCTGCTTAAATGTTGAAGTTTCTTTTCTGCCTAAGCAATTGCTGTTTATATGAATGACTGATCCATCTTTGTATGGAGTACTGCCCTTACATCTGGGGTGGTTATAACTCTGCATACTTGACACTTGAGTTTAAAGCAGTCTGACTTATCAACACTCCCATGCTAACTTTAAAACTTGATCCACTTGCTCTACATCACAATGCAATATTATTTTGGTATTTTCTCCTGAGAGCTAGCAGCTCGTGTGCCCTAATCATAAATAGGACCATGTAATACTCGGTAAGCTGGTGCATCACATGATTACCGTTTAGCCGCTGGCAACTCAAGGGTGAGCCAATTTGGTAAAATGATTCTTTCCCACACCTCAAAGCTCTGTAAAGTCTTTACCTTCTCATGTTTTCCCCATAACTATAACTGCATTGTTGATTGGTTATTTAGGTACTTCAATATGTTTGGATCATGGTGAGTACACATTACTACTTATTTCAAGGTGAAACTGGATCTCAATACAACTACAAAAAAATATTCATTAATACACGAGATTTCATGAGATTCTACCAATTACAGAAATACCATACAAAAAAACTATTTCAAAAGTTTTCTTTCTTAAGGGAAAGCAACTGTACAAAGCTTGCCACTGTCCAGATCTAGATCATGGTACACCAATTTAGTAGCCCTGGTATAGAGGCAAGGGGAACAAAGACAGATGTTTGAATTACAGAAGTATTAGTTTACCATGTATACTGGGTAAGCTGTATTGAAGAATGGGTAAAGCACAGAGCATTGAACTGGGAAGAACACTATGGTTTTTGAGAAATGCTTGGAGAAACAGAAGGTTTTGTAAGACATTTATGGATCTGGAGAAAGCAAATGATAATGGTTGATAGTGGTGCTTTGTGAAGGGTGCTATGAATATATGTGTGGGAGGAAAGCTATTAGAAGCAGAAGAATTTTTATCAAGTAAAGGTGGATCTGCAGCATGGGTGTATAATGTCACCATGGTCGTTTAATCTGTTTATGGATAGGATAGTGAATGCAAGGGTCTTGGGGAGGAGCAGGTATGCAGTCTGCTAACAGTGGGGGTGAGTCATATGTCTGCTTATGATATGGTGTTGGTAATACATGTGAGTAAGAAACTGCAGAAGCTGGTTTTTGAGTTTGGAAGAATGTATGAAAGAAGAAATGTTAGAGTAAATGTCGATAAAAGCAAGGCTATCAGGTTTAGCAGTGAAAAGGGAAAGGTATTTGGAGTGTGAGTCTGAATGGAACCATGAAAGCTGAAGTGCGCCATCAAGTGGCTGATGGGGCAAAAGTCTTATGTGCATTGTGGAATGTGCGGAAAGTAAAGTTACTTTCTTTTTTGAGCAAAGATGTGTGTGTTTGATCATATAATGGTATAGTATTCCCATCAGTGCTATGGATACAAGGCATGCCCCTTAGGCAAAAATTTAAAGGATATGGTGAATGTGTTGAAAATGAAATGTTTGAGGACATTATGTAGTGTATGGAGGATTGATCAAATAAGAAATGACAGGTAAGAGAATAGTGTAATAGTAAGAGCAGTAGAGGGTGTGATGAAACTGTCTGAAAATATACAGACATGAGTGAGGAAACAGATGACTAACAGGGTATACATAACAGAAGTGGAGGAAACAAAGAAAAGGGGAAATCAAAGAAGAGGTGGAAGATTGGAGTGAAAAATGCTCTAAAGGCCTGGGGCATCAACATGCAGAAGAGTGGAAAGTGTGCATGGGATAAAATAGATTGTAGTGATGTTATTTAAATTTGATGATGTGCTGTCAATGGGCCCTTAGTCCCTCACCCTTAACAATCCACTGGCAGAGAGCAACTCAAGTGCAGTGTTTTAAGAGGCTCCTACCTAATGTTCCTACCACCTAATTCTACCTAATGTGTCTACCAAATAATCCTGCATCATGTTACAACCTACATCTACCTAATGCTCCCAGCTTATGCTC
The DNA here is from genome assembly GCF_036320965.1 of Panulirus ornatus. Lineage (NCBI taxonomy): Eukaryota > Metazoa > Arthropoda > Malacostraca > Decapoda > Palinuridae > Panulirus > Panulirus ornatus. The sequence continues at coordinate 46,875,592 of NC_092232.1, forward strand.
CTACCTACTACAGTACTTCTACCTAATGTTTCTACCTAAAGCTCTTGTCTAATGTTCCTACTTCTATCTATTGTTCCTACCATTCTGCCAAAAGGCAGGACTAGCACAAAAACTCACTGCAAGAAAATCAAGTTTTGCAAAGAATAAGTTGTGCGAGTTATGTGTTGTCAACTGTTATTTGTGACAAGGAGAGATTGTATATATAAGGATAAACTACCAGCAGTCCATATGTGGGTGAAGCAGGAAGAGCAAACAGCTACGCGATTCAAAGGAGTGCAACTTTGAAACCACTGAAGTGCTGGTTCACTATGCAACCATCACTAACCATACCAATAACCAGGTGGTTCATTTTGGTAATATACCTCCCTAGTCAGTGGCTGCCTACCAACTACTACCTAACTATCAGAATTCTTTTATCATTTCTTGATATTTCCTACTAATAAATAAAATATAACTTTTTTCTGAAATATTTTCAATAATCTCTAAATACCATTATATGGAGAGTCTTCAGTGGGTTTTAATAAAATGAAAGTATGATACTTAAAAACAAAAACTACTCAAATATTATGGTTACCATGACTCACTAGTCTATCCACCATCTTGAATGGAAACACTGTCAATCATACAACAACAAAGCTATCCTTCTTCCATCTTTTTTATCTTCACCTTCAAAAAACGAACAGCCTGCAATGAAAAGAAAAAAAAAACATTTAGTACACAATAAAGCACTCGTTTATATAAATGTGTAAGCATGTGTGCATGTGCTGTTTTACACTTGTACTTTGTTACATCAAGAACAATTCACATTTTTGTAAGGTGCTGGCATTCACACTTTATTTGCACAAACAATTCCAGTCAACCACTACCCTTACACCTAATCAGGGTTTCTTAACATCCCTCCTAACTAGCCTCTTTCTCAACTCTTGGTCATGGCCCCTAGTAATGCACCTTGTGAAGAACTGTTTGTTAGTGTAATTACCTATTTGTACCATACAGGAAGGAATTTCATGTTCATAAAGGCCAACCTCTTGAACAATCTCATACTATCATACAAATCTTTATTTACCTACTTATCTATTTATCATACATGATAGCCGTTTCCTGCATCAGCGAGGTAGCACCAGGAAACAGATGAAGAATGGCCCGTACATATATATACACACACAGACATACATACATATGTACATAATTCATACTGTCTGCCCTTATTCATTCCCGTCGCCACCCCACCACACATGAAATGACAACCCCCCTCCCCCAGCATGTGCACGAGGTAACGCTAGGAAAAGACAACAATGGCCACATTCGTTCACACTCAGTCTCTAGCTGTCATGTATATGCACTGAGACCACAGCTCCCTTTCCACATCCAGGCCCCACAACTCTTTCCATGGTTTACCAAAGATGCTTCACATGCCCTGGTTCAATCCATTGACAGCACGTCAACCCCGGTACACCACATCGTTCCAATTCACTTTATTCCTTGCAAGTCTTTCACCCTCCTGCGTGTTCAGGCCCCAATCACTTAAAATCTTTTTCACTCCATCTTTCCACCTCCAATTTGGTCTCCCACTTCTCCTTGTTCCCTCCACCTCAGACACATATATCCTCTTTGTCAACCTTTCCTCACTCATTCTCTCCATGTGACCAAACCATATCAAAACACCCTCTTCTGCTCTCTCAACCACACATTTTTTATTATCACACATCTCTCATACCCTTTATTACCTATCACATATAATACTGAAGTGGTTTTTTTTGAGGCATGATTTCACTCTAAATGCATATATATATTTTTTACATATTTCTTTTGTGTTTATATCTTATTTATACAGATATAACTTTATGTATTATCCCTGGGGATAGGGGAATAAAATACTGCATACATATTCCCTGCATGTCATAAAAGGCAACTAAAAGGAGTGGGAGCAGGGGGTCTGGAAATCCTCCACTCCAGTTTTACTTCAACAAAAGGAGCAGAGACATGGGCCAAGTGGGGGTTTCTCCCTCTGAGGCTCAGTCATCTGTTTCTGACATTACCTTGTTAATGCAGGAATCAGCAAATATGTAATAAAAAAGGATATGAATATATGAAATAACTCTTTTCACCAAAACTGTAACAGCACACACGTGGCATCACATCCAGGTGATGTATATGCACTCTCTGTGACAATCTGGATGACTGAGATGTATGGTATTTTCTCCAGATTTGGTGATACACTGCCTGTGACTTCTATGGATAATTGATAGAAAATATCAGCTTGTATTTTAAGTAATGATGAGCCAATAAATGTCATATGACACACGAGCTAAAGCTTCATAACACGTCATGTGATGCAAGGAGCAATGAATGAATTTTTAAACTAAATATGTATGTAAAAACATGAAACATGACACTCATCCATGGACTGAAAGTGCTATTTGGTATAACTCATATGGTCAGTGCATGATCAAACTGAATCCTGAGTTACTAAGTGGTCAAGAGTGAGGTCAATGACATCATCTCTGTGGTGGTCTCTGACTGGCAAAAGGTGGGCTTGATACAAGTAACTGGCACTATCTTAGTGGGAGGATAGTAATGGGTGAGGAAAGTTAGTTTTCCCTTGCCAGAAACACAAGAAGGTTAGGAGGTCTAAACACTGAATTTCCTTCAAAATATCTCGGAGAACCTCTCATGCTCTTGGCACAAATTGCAGAGGAGAGTTACTTTAATAAGTTGGTGTTCATATCATCAGCAAGTGATCATCTTAGACATCATTCAGCTCCTAACATAAGTTAAAAATACTTTATATATGAAACTAACCTTTTTATACTCATCTATCTGAGCTTTGGCATGAGCCTGAACATTTCTGAGTAAATTTTCATAGCGGGTTCTCAGTTCTGTCAAGAGGATTCTTGTTTCTTCTTGCTTACATGCCACTGCTTCTGCTACTGCTGTAGTCCTTTCTCTTTCCAAGAGAGCTTGATAACTAAGCACCTGTGAAAATTATGTGTATGTTATTGTTATTGCTATTATCATTATCATTCTTATCATCATACAAGCCAGGACCCCTTTTTGGAGCTCCTGTAACTTTGAAGATGCAACCCATGCAGAATCATAAATATAATGGACTTCTTTGGATCGAAAAAGCCCTTGACAAGACTGTACTTCTTGATGTCCATTGCTGATAATACACATTGCTGATAATGCAGTCATATCAAAAGTGGCTTCTCACTTGTGCCACAATCGCTTACAGACAGAATCAGATAACACATTTATGCTTTAATAAGAACCAGGGAAATAATGGCCTCCATTGGACTGAGAATCTCCTCAATGAGGCTGCACTCCTTTCTGAACACAAGCAATGGTACTAACTCACTGAAGGCAATTTTCATTCATAGTTTGATCTTCATGCACAGAAAATCCAGTTAAATCAAAAATATAAATCAATTTTTTTTCATACATATTTGCAATTTCCCATGTTAGCACGATGACATCAAGAACAGAGGACTGAGACTTAAGAGGGAAAATCATCACATAGCCCCCCTTCTCTGTTCCTTCTTTTGGAAAAGTAAAGAGAGAAGGGGAGGATTTCCAGCGCCCCACTCCCACCCCTTTTAGTTGCCTTCTATGACATGCAGGAAATACATGGGGCGTATTCTTTCTCCCCTATCCCCAGGGATTTCTATTACTTTATATTTATTAAACTTGATCGCCATCTCCCGCATCAATGAAGTAGTGCCAGGGAGCAGACAAAGAAAGACTCATCCACAGATATACACACACATATATACATATCAAAATATACATGTATACATATATATACATACACATATAAACTTGTATATATTCATACTCACTCATCTTCACCCATTCCTAGTGCCATCCCACCCCACAGGAAACAGCATCACCCCCTGTGACAGTGAAGTAATACCATGAAACATACAGAGAAAGACCACATCAGCTCACATCCATTCCCTAACTGTCATGTGTGATGCACTGAAACCACAACTCCTTATCCACATCCAGGACCCACAGACCTTTCCATGGTTTACACCAGGTGTTTCATATGCCCTAGTTCTATCGACTGACAGCATGTCAACCCCAGTATTCCAAATCATTCCAATTTACTCTATTCCATGCACACCTTTCACCCTCCTGCTTGTTCAGGCCCCAATTGCTCAAAATCTTTTTCACTCCATCTTTTTACCTCCAATTTGGTCTCCTGCTTCTCCTTGTTCCCTCCACTTCTAACACATATATCCTCTTTGTCAACATTTCTTCACTCACTCTCTCCATATGCCCATATCTCAACCACACTCCTTTTATTATTACATGTTGCTCTTACCCTTTCATTACTTAATCAATCAAACCATCTCACACCATATATTGCCCTCAAACATTTTATTTCCAATACATCCACCCTCCTCTACACAGCCTGATCTATAGCCTATGCCTCGCATATACATGTTGGTACTACTATTCCTTTAAACATACCCACTTTTGCTCTCCAAGATAACGTTCTCTTCCCACAAATTCTTAATCACTCCCAGAAACTTTGTCCCCTCCCCAGTCCTAAGACTCACTTCTGCTTCCATTCACTGCTAAGTCCACTTCCAGATATCTAAAACACTTCACTTCCTCCAATTTTTCTCTATTCAACTTTACATCCCAACTAACTTGTCCCTCAACCCTGGTGAACCTAATAACCTCGCTTTTATTCACACTGACCCTCAACTTTCTCCTCTCACACACTCTCTTAAACTCAATCACCAACTTCTGCCGTTTCTCTTTTAAATCAGCCCCCAGTGCTGCATTATCAGCAAACAACAACAAACTAACTTCCCAAGCCCTTTCATCCCAAAAGACTGCATACCTGCCCCTCTCTACAAAACTCTTGCATTTACCTCCCTCACCACTCCAACCAGAAACAAATCAAACTACCATGGTGACATCACACAACCTAGCCGATCTTCACAGAGAACCAATCCCTCTCCTCTCTTCCTACTCATACGCATGTCTTACATCCTTGATAAAAACTTTTCTGCTTCTAGCAGCTTACTTCCCATACCATATATTCTTAAGACTTTCCATAAAGCATCTCTATCAATCCTACCATATGCCTTCTCCAGATCCATAAAAGCCACATAAAAATCCATCTAGTTTTCTAAGTATTCTCACACACATTCTTCAAAACAAAGACATGATCCATACATCCTACTACTTCTGAAACCACACAGTTTCTCCCCAGTCTGATGCTCTGTACATGCCTTCACCCTCTTCATCAATACCCTTCCTTATAATTTTCCACATATACTCATCTATGTCTCTGTAGTTTGAACTCTCACCTTTATCCCTTTTATCTTTATACAGTGGCACTATACCTGCATTCTGCCAAACCTCAAGCACTTCACCATGATCCATAAATACAATGAATATCTTTACCAACCAATCAACAACACAGTCACCCCTTTTCTTAATAAATTCAACTGCAATACCATCCAATCCCACCGTCTTGCCAGATTTCATCTTCAGCAAGGCTTTCACCGATCTCTTCTTTTTTCACTAAACCTCTCTCCCTGACTCTCTTACTTCACATACCATCCTGACCTAAACACCCTACATTGGCTACACTATCATCAAACGCATTCAACAACCCTTTGAAAACTTTCTCCATCTCCTCCTCACTTCATAACTACTTGTTGTCATTTCCCGTTTTGCTCCATTCACCGGTGTCCCCATTTGTTCTCATATTTCACACATCACTGACTTCCTTCCAAATATCCTTTTATTCTCCCTAAGTTTAATGATACTCTCTTACCCCAACTCTCATTTGCCCTCTTTTTCAATCCTTGCACCTTTCTCTTGACCTCCTGCCACTTTCTCTTATACATCTCCCAATCATTTGCACTCCTTCCCTGTAAATACTGCCCGAATGCCTCTCTTTTTCTTTTCCTAGCAACTTTACTTCTTCATTCCACCACTCACTACCCTTTCTTAACTGCCCAACTCCCAGTGTTTGTATGCCACATGCATTATTTGCACATGCCATCAATGCTTTCCTAAATACCTCACATTCCTCACCCACTCCCCTCACTTTATCTACTCTCACCTTTTGCCATTCTACAATCAATCTCTGCAGTATTTCTTCACACATGTCACCTTTCCAAGCTCACTTTCTCTCACCACTCTCTTCGTCCCAACACAGTCCCCTCTTTTTCGAAAACCTCTGCAAATGTCCACCCTCGTGTCCACAAGATAGTGATCGGACATCCCACCAGCTGCCCCTCTTGGCACACTCACATCCAAAAGTCTCTCTTTTACATGCCTATCAATTAACATGTAATCTAATAATACCAGCTGACCATCTCTACTACACACATATGTATACTTGTGTGTATCTCTTTTCAGACCAGGTATTCCCAATCACCATTCTTCTTTCAGCACACAACCCCACACGGTCTTCACCATTTCCATTCATAACACTGAATACCCCATGTGCACCAATTATACTCTCAACTGACACATTACTTTCCTTCTCATTTAAATAACCCACCACTAATACCTGGTCTCGTGCACCAAAACTTCTGACATACTCACTCAACTGCTCCCAAAATGCTTACCTCTCAGGATCTCTCTTCTCATGGCCAGGTGCCTTGCACCAATAATCAATCACCCATCTCTCACCATCCACTTTCAGTTTCACCCACGTCAATCTAGAATTTACTGTCTTACACTCTATCACACACCACCACAACTCCTGCTTCAGTAGTGCTACTCCTTCTTTAGCTCTTGTCCTCTTACCTACCCCAGACTTTACATCCAAGACATTTCAAAACCATTCTTCCCCTTTGTTTCACTCAGAGCCAGATCACCCAGGTTTCTTTCCTCAAACATACTACCTATATCTGAGAGAAAAATGTAGGTTTTGAAGGACAAAATTTCATTTTTAGCATCAGCAGAATCATAAAAGCATTCAATCATTCTCTCTTCTTTTTTTTTCTCCTTTATTCCTTATGAATAATCATTTCTTGATTCCAACCAGTAACAAGCTCTAGGCATCATGCCCAGCAGTAAGCATATAAATGAGAATGAAAGGTTGCTAAGCTTTACCTAACCTCTCTGACATTATGTCATAGGCTTTATGAGAAGCTGCATGGTTCTCGAATAATAAGAATGAATATTTGCCATCCTCATTTGTCAGCCATAAAGGGAGAGGGGGTTGAACCCTCCCTAATACATCTTGGAAAGTAAAATGATGTTTTAACCCCAGATCAAGCAAGTGCTCTCTCGTATGCTCACAAGGCTATCCCATAATCAAAAAGAAATGGTTTTACCTTCATCAGAATTCAATTCTTGAGTAAAAGCTTTATATATAAATGACAGTTCACAGGCATAAGTCCTAAAGTTTATATAGTGTATAAAAACATTTCTGGGCTATACTATACGATTATTCATAAAATCTATCTGCAAACAACACACAATAAAATATAATTGTCCTGTAATTCATTATCAGGCATTCAATAACATCCTTACAGCATTAATCTTCATATAACAGTTCATATAAAAATGTAAACAATACAATTAAACGTATAAATCCATGCTCACCATTTGTTTATGGTGTTCCTGGTTATCTGCTAACTCCCCAGCAAGTTTTTTCAGCAAACTCTTACAGTCTTTATGTTCTTGAAAAAACAATGATTTTGACTGCTGAAGTTGGGCTCTTAGAAGAGTCACTTCCTTTTCTAAGGATTCTTTTGAAGACAAAGTCTCCTTTTGTTCTCTAACAATTTTCTGAAGCTGACTTTTTTCCTGCTGAAGATCTGAAACCTGAAAAAAGAAAAAATATGTATTTTAACATTCAATATATGATTTCTTTTACATAGTATGTTGACCAATGTGGCATATTCAAACGCCTTGGTCATTGCTCTTTGTAGGCTCCCCTATTCCCACATTTCTCTTATTTTCAGTTTTCTCCTCATTTCTCAGATCTCATTCAAACAATTTCTTTTCACATCAGCTCTTTCCACTTGCCCATGATATATCAGTACCCTATAATTCACGGCATTAACTATTCCTCCTCCTGTCCAAACTTTTCCTCAGAATTCTCCCTTCCTCATCCAATACAATCTCTCAATTTCCCATCCCTCCCTGAATGACTCATCTCAGTCATAAGCTCTAACTAGCAAACCATTTACAGAATTTTGTTTCAATAGTATCTCCCCCTTACAACTGCAAGCAACCACATTTACATCTCTTTTAATTTTTCATTGTACTGAAAATTTTCTTACCTTGTTATGTTGGTGTCCTTCTTTTATATATACAATATGTGTTCTCTACCTTGTGTATATGTGACTTTCTTTATGTTAGCTGACATGGCACAGGAACATAGGCCCTAATCACGGCCATCCCATTAACACCAAGGGTTGAAAAAGTGGGTAAATGAAAGCTGGGGTGAGAGAGAATCATTAAACTTTACGGAGAATAAAAAGATGTTTTGGAAGGAGGTAAATGACGTGCATAAGACGAGAGAACAAACGGGAACATTAGTGAAGGGGGCAAGGGAGAAGTAATAACAGGTAACAATGAAGTAAAAAGGAGATGGAGTGAGTATTTTGAAGAATGTGTTTGATGACAGAGTGGCAGTTGTAGGGTGTTTTGGTCAGCGTGGTGTGCGAAGTTAGAGGGTCTAGGAGAATGGTTTAGTGAACAGAGAAGAGGTAGTGAAAGTATTGTGGAAGATGAAATCCAGCAAGGCGGCAGGTTTGGATGGTATTGCAGTAGAATTTATCAAAGAAGGGGATGACTGTGTTTTGATTGGTTGGTAAGGATATTCAATGTATGTACAGATCATGGTGAGGTGCCTGAGGAATGGCAGAATGCAAACACAGTGCCATGTACAAAGGCAAAGTGGATAAATGTGAGTGTTCAGACTACAAAAGCATAAGTTTGTTGAGTATTCCTGGGAAATCATACGGGAGGGTACTGATTGAGAGGGTGAAGGCATGTAGAGAGCAGTACTGATTGAGACTGAAGGAATGTAGAGAGCATCAGATTGAGGAAGAGCAGTGCGGTTTCGAAAGAGGTAGAGGATGTGTGGATAAGGTGTTTGCTTTAAAGAATGTGTGAGAAATAATTAGAAAACAGGTGGATTTGTATGTAGCATTAATGGATCTGGAGAAGGAATATGATAGGGCTGATAGAGATGCTTTGTGGAAAGTCTTAAGAGTATATGGTGTGGGAGGTAAGCTGCTAGAAGCAGTGAAAAGTTTTTACCAAGGATGTAAGGCATGTGTACGAGTAGGAAGAGGAGAGTGATTGGTTCCCAGTGAAAGTTGGTCTGCATCAGGGGTGTGTGATGTCCCCAAGGTTGTTTAATTTGTTTATGAATGGGGTGGTTAGGGAGGTGTATGCAAGAGCTCTGGAGAGAGGAGTGAGTATGCAGTCTGTTGGGGATGAGAGGGCCTGGGAAGTGAGTCAGTTGTTGTTTGCTGATGATACAGCTCTAGTGGCTGTCGAGTGAGACTGCAAAAGTTTGTGATTCAGTTTGAAAGTGTGTGTGAGAGGAGAAAGTTGAGAGTAAATGTGAATAAAACAAGGTCATTAGGTTCAGTAGGGTTGAAGGGCAAGTAAATTGGGATGTAAGTTTAAATAGAGAAATACTGGAGGAAGTGAAGTGTTTTAGAGATATCTGGGAGTGGACTTAAATGCAAAAGAAACCATAGAAGTGGAAGTAAGTCACAGGGTGGGGGAGGGAAACAAAAGTTCTGAGAGCAATGAAGAATCTGTGGAAGGAGAGAATGTTAGCTCGGGGAGCAAAAATGGGTATGTTTGAAGGAATAGTAGTCCTAACAATATAATACAGTTGCGAGGTATGGGCTATAGATAGGTTTGTACAGAAGAAGGTGGATGTGTTGGAAATCAAATGTTTGAGGACAATATGTGGTGTGAAGTAGTTTGATCAAGTAAATAAGGAAAGGATAAGAGAGATATAAGGAAATAAAAAGTGCAGTTGAGAGAGCAGAAGAGAATGTGTTGAAATGGTTTGAACATATGGAGAAAATGAGTGAGGAAAGATTGACAATGAGGATACATGTGTCAGAGGTGGAGGAAACAAGGAGAAGCAGGAGACCAAATAGGAGGTGGAAGGATGGAGTGAAAAGGATTTTCAGCAATTGGAGCATGAACATACAGAAGGGTGAGAGGTGTGCAAGGAAAAGAGTGAATTGGAACAATGTGGTATACCGGGGTCAATATTGTCAATGGACTGAACCAGGGCATGTGAAACGCCTGGGGTAAACCATGGAAAGGTCTGTGAGGCCTGGATGTGGATAGGGAGCTGTGGTTTCAGTGCATTACACATGACAGCTAGAGACTGAGTCTGAATGAATGTGGCCTTTTTGTCTGTTTTCCTGGTGCTACCATACTGAAGAAGGTTGTAGTGATGCTGTTTCCTGTGGGGCAAGGCAGTGCCAGGAATGGATGAAGGCAAGCAAGTATGAATATGTACATGTATATTATTATTATTATCATTTTGCTTTGTCGCTGTCTCCCGCGTTTGCGAGGTAGCGCAAGAAAACAGACGAAAGAAATGGCCCAACCCATCCCCATACACATGTATATACATACACGTCCACACCACAAATATACATACCCATACATCTCAATGTACACATATATATACACACACAGACATATACATATATACACATGCACACAATTCACACTGTCTGCCTTTATTCATTCCCATCGCCACCTCGCCACACATGGAATAACATCCCCCTCCCCCCTCATGTGTGCGAGGTAGCGCTAGGAAAAGACAACAAAGGCCCCATTCGTTCACACTCAGTCTCTAGCTGTCATGCAATAATGCCCGAAACCACAGCTCCCTTTCCACATCCAGGCCCCACAGAACTTTCCATGGTTTACCCCAGATGCTTCACATGCCCTGATTCAATCCATTGACAGCACGTTGACCCCGGTATACCACATCGATCCAATTCACTCTATTCCTTGCCCACCTTTCACCCTCCTGCATGTTCAGGCCCTGATCACTCAAAATCTTTTTCACTCCATCCTTCCACCTCCAATTTGGTCTCCCACTTCTCCTTGTTCCCTCCACCTCTGACACATATATCCTCTTGGTCAATCTTTCCTCACTCATTCTCTCCATGTGCCCAAACCATTTCAAAACACCCTCTTCTGCTCTCTCAACCACGCTCTTTTTATTTCCACACATCTCTCTCACCCTTACATAACTTACTCGATCAAACCACCTCACAAAACACATTGTCCTCAAACATCTCATTTCCAGCACATCCACCCTCCTGCACACAACTCTATCCATAGCCCATGCCTCGCAACCATACAACATTGGTGGAACCACTATTCCTTCAAACATACCCATTTTTGCTTTCCGAGATAATGTTTTCGACTTCCACACATTCTTCAACGCTCCCAGGATTTTCGCCCCCTCCCCCACCCTATGATTCACTTCCGCTTCCATGGTTCCATCCGCTGCCAGATCCACTCCCAGATATCTAAAACACTTTACTTCCTCCAGTTTTTCTCCATTCAAACTTACCTCCCAATTGACTTGACCCTCAACCCTACTGTACCTAATAACCTTGCTCTTATTCACATTTACTCTCAACTTTCTTCTTTCACACATTTTACCAAACTCAGTCACCAGCTTCTGCAGTTTCTCACATGAATCATCCACCAGCGCTGTATCATCAGCGAACAACAACTGACTCACTTCCCAAGCTCTCTCATCCCCAACAGACTGCATACTTGCCCCTCTTTCCAAAACTCTTGCATTCACCTCCCTAACAACCCCATCCATAAACAAATTAAACAACCATGGAGACATCACACACCCCTGCCGCAAACCTACATTCACTGAGAACCAATCACTTTCCTCTCTTCCTACACGTACACATGCCTTACATCCTCGATAAAAACTTTTCACTGCTTCTAACAATTTGCCTCCCACACCATATATTCTTAGTACCTTCCACAGAGCATCTCTATCAACTCTATCATATGCCTTCTCCAGATCCATAAATGCTACATACAAATACATTTGCTTTTCTAAGTATTTCTCACATACATTCTTCAAAGCAAACACCTGATCCACACATCCTCTACCACTTCTGAAACCACACTGCTCTTCCCCAATCTGATGCTCTGTGCATGCCTTCACCCTCTCAATCAATACCCTCCCATATATTTTACCAGGAATACTCAACAAACTTATACCTCTGTAATTTGAGCACTCACTCTTATCCCCTTTGCCTTTATACAATATATATACATATATTTTTTTTTTTTCCATACTATTCGCCATTTCCCGCATTAGCGAGGTAGCGTTAAGAACAGAGGACTGGGCCTTTGAGGGAATATCCTCATATGGCCCCCTTCTCTGTTCCTTCTTTTGGAAAATTTAAAGAAAAATGAGAGGGGAGGATTTCCAGCCCCCCCGCTCCCTTCCCTTTTAGTCGCCTTCTACGACATGCAGGGAATACGTGGGAAGTATTCTTTCTCCCCTATATATATTTATCTATTTATTCACTTTGCCTTGTCGCCGTCTCCCGCGTCAGCGAGGTAGTGCAAGGAAACAGACGAAAGAACGGCCCAACCCACCCACACACACATGCATATACATACACGTCCACACACACCACATATACACACCTATACATCTAAACGTATACATATATATACACACACAGACATATACATATGTACCCAAGTACATAATTCACACTGTCTGCCTTCATTCATTCCCATCGCCACCCCGCCACACATGGAATAACAACATCCTTCCCCCTCGTGTGTGAGGTAGTGCTAGGAAAAGACAACAAAGGCCCTATTCGTTCACACCCAGTCTCTAGCTGTCATGTAATAATGCACCAAAACCACAGCTCCCTTTTTATATATATATATATTTATATATATATATATATATATATATATATATATATATATATATATATATATATATATATATATAAAAGAAAGAGACAGGAGGTCAAGAGAAAGGTGCAAGAGGTGAAAAAGAGGGCAAATGAGAGTTGGTGTGAGAGAGTATCATTAAATTTTAGGGAGAATAAAAAGATGTTCTGGAAGGAGGTAAATAAAGTGCGTAAGACAAGGGAGCAAATGGGAACTTCAGTGAAGGGCACAAATGGGGAGGTGATAACAAGTAGTGGTGATGTGAGAAGGAGATGGAGTGAGTATTTTGAAGGTTTGTTGAATGTGTTTGATGATAGAGTGGCAGATATAGGGTGTTTTGGTCGAGGTGGTGTGCAAAGTGCGAGGGTTAGGGAAAATGATTTGGTAAACAGAGAAGAGGTAGTAAAAGCTTTGCAGAAGATGAAAGCCGGCAAGGCAGCAGGTTTGGATGGTATTGCAGTAGAATTTATTAAAAAACGGGGTTACTGTATTATTGACTGGTTGGTAAGGTTATTTAATGTATGTATGACTCATGGTGAGGTGCCTGAGGATTGGCAGAATGCGTGCATAGTGCCATTGTACAAAGGCAAAGGGGATGAGATTGAGTGCTCAAATTACAGAGGTATAAGTTTGTTGAGTATTCCTGGTAAATTATATAGGAGGGTATTGATTGAGAGGGTGAAGGCATGTACAGAGCATCAGATTGGGGAAGAGCAGTGTGGTTTCAGGTGTTTGCTTTGAAGAATGTATGTGAGAAATACTTAGAAAAGCAAATGGATTTGTATGTAGCATTTATGGATCTGGAGAAGGCATATGATAAGAGTTGATAGAGATGCTCTGGGGAAGGTATTAAGAATATATGGTGTGGGAGGAAAGTTGTTAGAAGCAGTGAAAAGTTTTTATCGAGGATGTAAGGCATGTGTACGTGTAGGAAGAGAGGAAAGTGATTGGTTCTCAGTGAATGTAGGTTTGCGGCAGGGGTGTGTGATGTCTCCATGGTTGTTTAATTTGTTTATGGATGGGGTTGTTAGGGAGGTGAATGCAAGAGTTTTGGAAAGAGGGGCAAGTATGCAGTCTGTTGGGGATGAGAGAGCTTGGGAAGTGAGTCAGTTGTTGTTCACTGATGATACAGCGCTGGTGGCTGATTCATGTGAGAAACTGCAGAAGCTGGTGACTGAGTTTGGTAAAGTGTGTGAAAGAAGAAAGTTAAGAGTAAATGTGAATAAGAGCAAGGTTATTAGGTACAGTAGGGTTGAGGGTCAAGTCAATTGGGAGGTAAGTTTGAATGGAGAAAAACTGGAGGAAGTAAAGTGTTTTAGATATCTGGGAGTGGATCTGGCAGCGGATGGAACCATGGAAGTGGAAGTGGATCATAGGGTGGGGGAGGGGGCGAAAATTCTGGGAGCCTTGAAGAATGTGTGGAAGTCGAGAACATTATCTCGGAAAGCAAAAATGGGTATGTTTGAAGGAATAGTGGTTCCAACAATGTTGTATGGTTGCGAGGCGTGGACTATGGATAGAGTTGTGCGCAGGAGGATGGATGTGCTGGAAATGAGATGTTTGAGGACAATGTGTGGTGTGAGGTGGTTTGATCGAGTAAGTAACGTAAGGGTAAGAGAGATGTGTGGAAATAAAAAGAGCGTGGTTGAGAGAGCAGAAGAGGGTGTTTTGAAATGGTTTGGTCACATGGAGAGAATGAGTGAGGAAAGATTGACCAAGAGGATATATGTGTCGGAGGTGGAGGGAACGAGGAGAAGAGGGAGACCAAATTGGAGGTGGAAAGATGGAGTGAAAAAGATTTTGTGTGATCGGGGCCTGAACATGCAAGAGGGTGAAAGGAGGGCAAAGAATAGAGTGAATTGGAGCGATGTGGTATACCGGGGTTGACGTGCTGTCAGTGGATTGAATCAAGGCATGTGTATGGGGGTGGGTTGGGCCATTTCATTCGTCTGTTTCCTTGCGCTACCTCGCAAACGCGGGAGACAGCGGCAAAAAAAAAAAAAGAAAAAAAAAAAAAAAATATATATATATATATATTTATCTCTGGGGATAGGGGAGAAACAATACTTCCCATGTATTCCCTGCATGTCGTAGAAGGCGACTAAAAGGGGAGGGAGCGGATGGCTGGAAATCCTTCCCTCTCGCTTTTTTAATTTTCCAAAAGAGGGAACAGAGAAGGGGGCCAGGTGAGGATATTCCCTCAAAGGCTCAGTCCTCTGTTCTCAACGCTACCTCGCTAATGCGGGAAATGGCGAATAGTATGAAAAAAGAAAGAAAGAATATATATATATATATATATATATATATATATATATATATATATATATATATATATATATATCCCTGGGGACAGGGGATGAAGAATACTTCCCACGTATTCCCTGCGTGTCGTAGAAGGCGACTAAAAGGGGAGGGAGCTGGAGGCTGGAAATCCTCCCCTCTCGTTTTTTTTTTTTTCTTTTTTTTTTTTAATTTTCCAAAAGAAGGAACAGAGGGGGGCCAGGTGAGGATATTCCACAAAGGCCCAGTCCTCTGTTCTTAACGCTACCTCGCTAATGCGGGAAATGGCGGATAGTTTAAAAGAAAGAAAAATATATATATATATATATATATATATATATATATATATATATATATATATATATATATATATATATATTTTTTTTTTTTTTTTTTGCTTTGTCGCTGTCTCCTGCGTTTGCGAGGTAGCGCAAGGAAACAGACGAAAGAAATGGCCCAACCCACCCCCATACACATGCCTTGATTCAATCCACTGACAGCACATCAACCCCGGTATACCACATCGCTCCAATTCACTCTATTCTTTGCCCTCCTTTCACCCTCCTGCATATTCAGGCCCCGATCACACAAAATCTTTTTCACTCCATCTTTCCACCTCCAATTTGGTCTCCCTCTTCTCCTCGTTCCCTCCACCTCTGACACATATATCCTCTTGGTCAATCTTTCCTCACTCATTCTCTCCATGTGACCAAACCATTTCAAAACACCCTCTTCTGCTCTCTCAACCACGCTCTTTTTATTTCCACACATCTCTCTTACCCTTACGTTACTTACTCGATCAAACCACCTCACACCACACATTGTCCTCAAACATCTCATTTCCAGCACATCCATCCTCCAGCGCACAACTCTATCCATAGTCCACGCCTCGCAACCATACAACATTGTTGGAACCACTATTCCTTCAAACATACCCATTTTTGCTTTCCGAGATAATGTTCTCGACTTCCACACATTCTTCAAGGCTCCCAGAATTTTCGCCCCCTCCCCCACCCTATGATCCACTTCCACTTCCATGGTTCCATCCGCTGCCAGACCCACACCCAGATATCTAAAACACTTCACTTCCTCCAGTTTTTCTCCATTCAAACTCACCTCCCAATTGAATTGACCCTCAACCCTACTGTACCTAATAACCTTGCTCTTATTCACATTTACTCTTAACTTTCTTCTTTCACACACTTTACCAAACTCAGTCACCAGCTTCTGCAGTTTCTCACATGAATCAGCCACCAGCGCTGTATCATCAGCGAACAACAACTGACTCACTTCCCAAGCTCTCTCATCCCCAACAGACTTCATACTTGCCCCTCTTTCCAAAACTCTTGCATTCACCTCCCTAACAACCCCATCCATAAACAAATTAAACAACCATGGAGACATCACACACCCCTGCCGCAAACCTACATTCACTGAGAACCAATCACTTTCCTCTCTTCCTACACGTACACATGCCTTACATCCTCGATAAAAACTTTTCACTGCTTCTAACAACTTTCCTCCCACACCATATATTCTTAATACCTTCCACAGAGCATCTCTATCAACTCTATCATATGCCTTCTCCAGATCCATAAATGCTACATACAAATCCATTTGCTTTTCTAAGTATTTCTCACATACATTCTTTAAAGCAAACACCTGATCCACACATCCTCTACCACTTCTGAAACCACACTGCTCTTCCCCAATCTGATGCTCTGTACATGCCTTCACCCTCTCAATCAATACCCTCCCATATAATTTGCCAGGAATACTCAACAAACTTATACCTCTGTAATTTGAGCACTCACTCTTATCCCCTTTGCCTTTGTACAATGGCACTATGCACGCATTCCGCCAATCCTCAGGCACCTCACCATGAGTCATACATACATTAAATAACCTTACCAACCAGTCAACAATACAGTCACCCCCTTTTTTAATAAATTCCACTGCAATACCATCCAAACCTGCTGCCTTGCTGGCTTTCATCTCCGCAAAGCTTTTACTACCCCTTCTCTGTTTACCAACTCATTTTCCCTAACCCTCGCACTTTGCACACCACCTCGACCAAAACACCCTATATCTGCCACTCTATCATCAAACACATTCAACAAACCTTCAAAATACTCACTCCATCTCCTTCTCACATCACCACTACTTGTTATCACCTCCCCATTTGCGCCCTTCACTGAAGTTCCCATTTGCTCCCTTGTCTTACGCACTTTATTTACCTCCTTCCAGAACATCTTTTTATTCTCCCTAAAATTTAATGATACTCTCTCACCCCAACTCTCATTTGCCCTTTTTTTCACCTCTTGCACCTTTCTCTTGACCTCCTGTCTCTTTCTTTTATACGTCTCCCACTCAATTTCATTTTTTCCCTGCAAAAATAGTCCAAATGCCTCTCTCTTCTCTTTCACTAATACTCTTACTTCTTCATCCCACCACTCACTACCCTTTCTAATCAACCCACCTCCCACTCTTCTCATGCCACAAGCATCTTTTGCGCAATCCATCACTGATTCCCTAAATACATCCCATTCCTCCCCAACTCCCCTTACTTCCATTGTTCTCACCTTTTTCCATTCTGTACTCAGTCTCTCCTGGTACTTCCTCACACAAGTCTCCTTCCCAAGCTCACTTACTCTCACCACTCTCTTCACCCCAACATTCACTCTTCTTTTCTGAAAACCCATACAAATCTTCACCTTAGCCTCCACAAGATAATGATCAGACATCCCTCCAGTTGCACCTCTCAGCACATTAACATCCAAAAGTCTCTCTTTCGCGCGCCTGTCAATTAACACGTAATCCAATAACGCTCTCTGGCCATCTCTCCTACTTACATAAGTATACTTATGTATATCTCGCTTTTTAAACCAGGTATTCCCAATCATCAGTCCTTTTTCAGCACATAAATCTACAAGCTCTTCACCATTTCCATTTACAACACTGAACACCCCATGTATACCAATTATTCCCTCAACTGCCACATTACTCACCTTTGCATTCAAATCACCCAACACTATAACCCGGTCTCGTGCATCAAAACCACTAACACACTAATTCAGCTGCTCCCAAAACGCCTCTCATGATCTTTCTTCTCATGCCCATATATATATATATATATATATATTTTTTTTTCTATACTTTGTCGCTGTCTCCCGCGTTTGCGAGGTAGTGCAAGGAAACAGACGAAAGAAATGGCCCAACCCCCCCCCCCATACACATGTATATACATACGTCCACACACGCAAATATACATACCTACACAGCTTTCCATGGTTTACCCCAGACGCTTCACATGCCCTGATTCAATCCACTGACAGCACTTCAACCCCGGTATACCACATCGATCCAATTCACTCTATTCCTTGCCCTTCTTTCACCCTCCTGCATGTTCAGGCCCCGATCACACAAAATCTTTTTCACTCCATCTTTCCACCTCCAATTTGGTCTCCCCCTTCTCCTCGTTCCCTCCACCTCCGACACATATATCCTCTTGGTCAATCTTTCCTCACTCATTCTCTCCATGTGCCCAAACCATTTCAAAACACCCTCTTCTGCTCTCTCAACCACGCTCTTTTTATTCCCACACATCTCTCTTACCCTTACGTTACTTACTTGATCAAACCACCTCACACCACACAGTGTCCTCAAACATCTCATTTCCAGCACATCCATCCTCCTGCGCACAACTCTATCCATAGCCCACGCCTCGCAACCATACAACATTGTTGGAACCACTATTCCTTCAAACATACCCATATATATATATATATATATATATATATATATATGTAAGGCATGTGTACGTGTAGGAAGAGAGGAAAGTGATTGGTTCTCAGTGAATGTAGGTTTGCGGCAGGGGTGTGTGATGTCTCCATGGTTGTTTAATTTGTTTATGGATGGGGTTGTTAGGGAGGTGAATGCAAGAGTTTTGGAAAGAGGGGCAAGTATGAAGTCTGTTGGGGATGAGAGAGCTTGGGAAGTGAGTCAGTTGTTGTTCGCTGATGATACAGCGCTGGTGGCTGATTCATGTGAGAAACTGCAGAAGCTGGTGACTGAGTTTGGTAAAGTGTGTGGAAGAAGAAAGTTAAGAGTAAATGTGAATAAGAGCAAGGTTATTAGGTACAGTAGGGTTGAGGGTCAAGTCAATTGGGAGGTGAGTTTGAATGGAGAAAAACTGGAGGAAGTGAAGTGTTTTAGATATCTGGGAGTGGATCTGGCAGCGGATGGAACCATGGAAGCGGAAGTGGATCATAGGGTGGGGGAGGGGGCGAAAATTCTGGGGGCCTTGAAGAATGTGTGGAAGTCGAGAACATTATCTCGGAAAGCAAAAATGGGTATGTTTGAAGGAATAGTGGTTCCATGGAACCATGGAAGCGGAAGTGAATCATACGGTGAGGGAGGGGGGCAAAAATCCTGGGAGCCTTGAAGAATGTGTGGTAGTCAAGAAAATTATCTCCGAAAGCAATAATGGCTATGTTTGAAGGAATAGTGGTTCCAACAATGTTGTATGGTTGCGAGGCATGGGCTATGGATAGAGTTGTGCGCAGGAAGGTGGATGTGCTGGAAATGAGATGTTTGAGGACAATGTGTGGTGTGAGGTGGTTTGATCAAGTAAGTAATGTAAGGGTAAGAGAGATGTGTGGAAATAAAAAGAGCGTGGTTGAGAGAGCAGAAGAGGGTGTTTTGAAATGGTTTGGTCACATGGAGAGAATGAGTGAGGAAAGATTGACCAAGAGGATATATGTGTCGGAGGTGGAGGGAACGAGGAGAAGTGGGAGACCAAATTGGAGGTGGAAAGATGGAGTGAAAAAGATTCTGAGTGATCGGGGCCTGAACATGCAGGAGGGTGAAAGGTGGGCAAGGAATAGAGTGAATTGGATCGATGTGGTATACCGGGGTTGACGTGCTGTCAATGGATTGAATCAGGGCATGTGAAGCGTCTTGGGTAAACCATGGAAAGTTCTGTGGGGCCTGGATGTGGAAAGGGAGCTGTGGTTTCGGGCATTATTGCATGACAGCTAGAGACTGAGTGTGAACGAATGGGGCCTTTGTTGTCTTTTCCTAGCGCTACTTCGCACACATGAGGGGGGAGGGGGATGTTATACCATGTGTGGCGAGGTGGCGATGGGAATGAATAAAGGCAGACAGTATGAATTGTGTGCATGGGTATATATGTATGTGTCTGTGTGTGTATACATATGTGTACACTGACATGTATGGGTATGTATATTTGCCTGTGTGGACGTGTATGTATATACATGTGTAGGGGGGTGGGTTGGGCCATTTCTTTCGTCTGTTTCCTTGCACTACCTTGCAAACGCGGGAGACAGCGACAAAGCAAAACAAAACAAAAATATGACATAACATGAAATCAATCAAGGAAATTGTTAAAAATGATGTAAACAGATCTTTCTATAGCATAAGATTTGTGAATGAATGGAACAGAATAAAAGAGGATATGGTTAATACAGATACCATACATTAATCTAAGATGTATGATAGTAGAAAATGTTCAAAAGATGGGGCCTCATGAGTGTAAAACTCCTTCCTCATACTGTACAAATAGGTAATTGCTAACAGAATATAGACACAGATGTACAACCTAGAGTTGATGAGGATGGGATATGCAGTACAAATATGTGCAACACATCTTTTCAGTATCAAAAGCATACCTTGGTGTATATACACTTCATTATTTTTCTTAAATAACATTCTGGTTCATGAAAACCCTTTGATGGATCATAAATTATATTATCAAAACTACTGCATACATTTTTTCACTGTTATTTCAAACATTAGTTGTTGCATAAATGACACCACCAATATTTCCTAAAATTTTGGCTGTCCCTTATGAAAAGGGTGAATTTTCCTCCCTTTCCTGGTAAGACTTCATGTTTATGGTATGTTTCATTTCAACCGCTTCACTGATATCTAGTTTGCTCTGCCCTACACAGCCTTTAACCTCAAGTATTTTCCACTTACAACTAATCTATCTGCATATGTATGCATTATTTTCTATCATTTCTCTATCATTACTTAATATAGCTGTCCTCTCTGTGCTAATGGTGAGTAGATCTACCCTGTAGTCTCATGACAGCCCTCATTTTACTTAACTGAAACACTAAGGCTGGGTAAACAATCATAAGAAAAATTTTGGCTAAGAAAAATAAAGTGCAATATGGGTTATTAGTATCCTGCCAAATCTGTAGTGTATTTGCACTTAAGAGCCAAAACAAATGTTTTAATATATACAGTACATAGGTAAATAATGTGATTCATATTAATAACTTGGATACAAATCAGCACTCTATTAGTACACATAATATAAAAGGCATAATCAACATTTTTCATTGCCTCCAAAACGATGAATTTAAAAGAAAGTACACACCTGTAGAGCCTTATCCAGAAATTTTTTGTGCTCTAATTCAGAAGAATTCAATTTCTTTTGCAATTTTTCAGCCTCTTTCTTCCATATTTCAATTTCTTCCTCAAGTATTCTTTTGGTTACTTCAAAATCTGAAGTACTTTCTTGCTGTGCAACCAGTTTCTTGTTTGTAGGACATGATTCTTTCAACCTATGGCAAGAAAATTATGGTGTTGAAAAGATGTCGGCAAATTTAGTCTCTTCATGGTTTTGATGTGATTCATTGCTACCTCTGAATTTACAAAAATTACAGTAACAAGTTAAGAATTAAGTGCATGAAAGTACCTACTTAGAATTACTGAAGATGAAATTTTGTCTGAAGGCAGGGCAAGAACTTAGTGCTTACCACACATCTTGTTTGATGAACAAACCTTTTTCTCTCTTTCTCTCACTAAATTGGTTACTTGACAAGCCCGGATTTACCATGAACTGACTTCAACCATATATCAAGTCCTCTTGCTTCTGTTCTTGTTCCATGCATGTTTCTAATTCCTCCTTTCTTGCATGACTTAAGTGTATTTCTGTTTTAAAGCTTTATTGTATACTTCACTGTTTTCTTGCAGGCTTATGAACTCTGTTTCTTCACCAATGAATGGCTGTAAAGTTCATAATATTGTCCTTCATCCCTTAAATTTTTGGAATGCATAAATCATGTATCTTTATACTCATTCTAAGTGGGAAAATTCCAATTATTTAAACCATTCATGATAATCTATGAGTTCTGTCCCACTGATTATGCTCATAAAGCACTTCTAAATGTTGTGGCACAGGATATTCTAAAACATTGCAGAGAACTGATTCACTATGGTACTTTCAATGCACATATAGGTAACAAGAGAGCTGCTACCAATGAGAGGGAGGGCTTAAACAGTAGCAGTACCAACCCTTACTATGACCTTTCCCTCTATGATATACCTGCCTCTTTTTCTATTCACTATACCATCTCATGATTCTAGTTCAAAGGTGGTTTCTGTGCTAATTCCAACATCAACACACCTGTTGCACACCTTGACAAACTTGAGTCTACCAACTACCACACTTTTCCTTTGTTTTTTGCCTACTGCCTTCCTAATTCAACAAATTCTATATCTTTATTTGACTACTGAAACTCCTGCCATGAGACTGTGGCATTCTCTCACCCACAAGCCATGATCCTCTACTTAGGGGATTTCAACATTCACCACCAGGAATGAGTGAATTCCTCACTTCCAGATGGTGGGAGAATCAAAGCCCTCACATTCTCCATTCTCAATGGCCAGGAGCAAATTATCTCCATCCCATCCACATTAATATTTTGGATCTGTTTTTCTGGCATCCATCCCCATGTACTGAAAGAGAGTGCCTCTGAACTTGCACATGTGCTTGCTTATCTGTTCTGTATCTGTTTAAAAACCAAAACTTTTCCTTCTTGGAAGCATACAATGGTACATCCCATCCCTAAGAAGGGTGACCGTTCTTATCCTTTGAACCATTGTCCGGTTGCTTTGACAACTACCATTTCAAAAGTCTTTCAATCCCTCCTCAACTCCCATATCCTCAGACATCTTGATCTCAGTCTTATCTATGATCACCAGTATGGCTTCCATAAGGCAAGATCCACTGGTGATATTCTTTCCCATCTTACTACTGTCTGTCCATTATCCCTGAAAGATTTTTGGGAATCCAGTGTAGTTGCGCTTGACATACCCAAAGCTTTTGACAGGGTGTGGCATTGGGGTCTCATCTCTATGCTCCCTTCTTCTGATCTCCCTCCCTCACTTTGCTCCTTCATATCTAGCTTCTTCTCAGGCCAATATATCTCTGTCGTTGCTGCATCAACAGTAGTGTCCCTCATGGCTCTGTCTAGTCTCCTACACTTATCCCCCTTTTTATCTATGATTTCCTTTCTTCTACAAATAACCAAATGCACTCATACACTAATGACTCAACATTGCATTCGTCCACATTCTTCAATTCTGCTGCTCCATCTCACACCTGATATCCATTTCATCTCAATACAACTTCCTCCACAGACTCTGACTTGGACAGGATATCTCAGTGGGGAATACAAAATCTGGTTAAGTTTAATGCCTCCAAGACCCAGTTTCTACTTTCTTCTTGCCTCTGAAGGTTCTGTAATTCTACCTTTTGCCACAATGAACCAATTAGTATTCCTGTAATATCCAATCTTTCTTTGGAAACCCCACATTACTGAAACAGCTAAGTCTGCCAATAAGAAACTGGGAGTCTTGTTTAGATGTCAAAATTTCCATGTCTTCCGAACAATTGCTCCATTTATACAAAGGATTGATCCATCCCTGCATGAAGTACTGCTCTCACACCTTGAGTGGTTCTAGCTCTGCATCCTTACTTGACAGAAATGATTTGAAAGCAGTCCAAATCATAAACTCTCCCAGGTTAACTTCAGAACTTCACTTGATTGCTCTACACCACAATAGTGGCTCAATTTTCCTCTTCTATGGGCATTACTGTGGTTTTTCTCCCGAGCGCTGGCTGCTTCTGTACCCCCACCACAAGCCAGATCACGCAATACTATGCAAGCTCCAGCATCAAATGACTGCAGTGAGGCTGTTGGCAACTCAAGGGTGAGCTGTTATGATAACTGTTTCTTTCCCTACACCTTGAAGCTTTCACTTTCTCCAAAATCTAAAAATACTTCCCTTGTCTCTTTCCCTCTGAATTTCAATTAAGGCCCAGCCTTGATGTTGATGTTTGTCTGTGGCTGAAGCCTCAAACAGAAAAAAGAAAAAAAATTACAATACACATGAAGACAACTACTGCAAGGGATGATTTGGAATCTGGTGAAGGGGAACCCTTTGGAACCTGTACCACAAAAAAATCTAAGTATCACTATGACATTAATTTGGAAAACGTGGTTTTTATATACAAGATTTCTATCTCAGGGTCTCCTTTCTCCAACTGATGGTTCTCTTTCCTTGACTTCAACAGAACAGTGAAGATATAAAAAAAAAAGTTCAATGGCATGAGTTTTACTTCCTTTGATCTTATCAACATTCCTGCCTTATAACCAAAAAGTATTGTTATATTCACTAGTTTTCTATCTTTCACGCATGTCCACCATTTCCCACATTAGCAAGGTAGTAGCACGAAAACAATAAGAAAGACCACATTTGCTCATATCCATTCTCAGGCTGTCATATACAATGCACCAATATCACAGCCTATTATCCACAACCAGGTCCAAGACACCTTTCCATGGTTTCCCCCAGCTGTTTCACGTGCACTGGTTCAGTCCACTGACAACAAGCCACCCCCTGTAGACCACATCATTCCAATTCACTATGTCCTGAGCACACATTTCACCCTCCTAAATGTTCAGGCCACAGTCAATCAAAATAAGTTTCACCAAATCCTTCCACCCCC
The DNA here is from genome assembly GCF_036320965.1 of Panulirus ornatus. NCBI lineage: Eukaryota > Metazoa > Arthropoda > Malacostraca > Decapoda > Palinuridae > Panulirus > Panulirus ornatus. The sequence goes on from NC_092232.1 coordinate 46,900,634, forward strand.
AATTTGGTCACCCCCTTCTTGTCCCTCTAGTCAACCTCTCCTCACTCATTCTCTTATGTCCAAACCATTTCAGCACAACCTCTTCAGTTCTCTCAAACATGCTCTTCTTCTCACTACACCTCTCCCTTACCCTTTATCATTTACTAGATCAAACTACCTCATCATATATTGCCCTCAAGCATTTCATTTCCAACACATCACCCTCCTCTACTCATCATTATCTATGGGCCATGCCTCGCAACCATATAACATTGGTGGGACTACTATACTTTCAAACATACCCATCTTTGCCCTCCAGATAAAGACTTCTTCCCACATATTCCTCAATGCTCCCAGAGCCTTGCCCCCCACCCAATCCATGACCCACTTATGCATGCATGGTTCTATTTACAGCCATGTCCGATCCCAAGTATCTGAAATATGTCATTTCTTCCATATTTTCTCCAATCAAACTCACAATCCAGCTAACCTGTCCTACAAATAAGATGTTAGGATTTATTAACAGAAATTTTACAGACAAAAGCTGGGATGTGATGTTGCCACAATACCTAAGTCTAATTAAATCCCATCTCAAATAAGCTGTACAGTTCTTGGCACTCCCCCCTAAGTAAGGATATATTTAATTGGAAACAGTGCAGAGAAGAACCTCCAAATTGACTTCTTCCCTATGTAAAAGACCATATGAAGACAGACCACACAAATTAAATTTGTTCTCTCAAAGCAGGAGGTTGCTCCGAGGCAAGTTATTAAAAAATAGTCCGAGGATTCAATACCTTTGATACTGAAAATTTCCTTATGGTCACACCAGTGCTACCAATGAGAGAGAATGGACTAAAGCTTAGACGTCTACAAGTTAACCTGGGTTGCACAATATATTCATTTGTCAATAGCATTACAGTAAACCCTTGGTTTAGTGGACCCCAATTTGACATATTTCCAATTTAACAGATCAGGCAAAAAGTAATACATCAATCAATACTAACTTAGAAAATGAAAAAATGAAAAAATCTCATATGCCACATCCTGACTGTTTCAGTCTCAGTCTGCATCAAGCTACTGTGTGGTCTGCTTGTACACAGCATTGACTTCATTTATCAAAAGATTTTGCAATCCCTACAATTCGAAATAGCATCAAGTGATAGAGAAGTTAAAAGAAAGCGTGTCAACGGTATACTGTATTAAAAAACAATGGCCTTTAGGTTACAGTCTCTATTCAAAGACTTTTGGCATTAACGAACACCCCTTTCCCCCAAATAGTCCATATAATTGAGGGTTTACTGTACTGACATGTGGAATAAGCATCCTAGAACTTGTTGCTCAGAGTAAAAGTGTTAATATTTTCAAAATTGGGCATTGAACAATTCTTTTAATCAATCAACATAATGTTGTGATATATCATGGTACCTTCTCAACTACTGATCTCACCATGGCCATGCTGCAATAAATCATTGCATCCTACCACATCAAGAGTAATATAAACAAATTAAGTGGCAAAGGCTGAAGATCAAGGTTTGTCCTTACTATTGTCAATATAACAAAAAGTGAATGTATGTATGTCTTTTGTAATGGAATGCATTACACTCATGATCACTCCACCTTCTGACTTTCCTGTAAAATTACCTTCAGGTATATCGATCCTGCAAGGTAATTTTTCTTACGTTTTTCCAGCTGGCATATTGCTGAAGGGAATAGAGGAAGGGGAGAGAGCCTTTATTTTGTTATTCTTTTCGTCTACTGCTTTTAGGGTGACTGCATCTTTTCCAGCAGTTTCAGGACCAAATCATCTTACTTGGACCTTGGGTCTATATGGTTAGTGTATCTATGTAATTCTATGTAGCTCTGCCCCACTAAACTAAACAACCTTGCTTTTGCTATCATATACTCTCAACTCCCTCCTTTAACACACTCCTAAACTGAGTCACCACCTTCTACAGTTCCTCAATCAAATCTATAACCAATGCTGTGTTATTAGCAAACAACAAATGACTCAATTCTCAGGCCACCCTCACCCCGTATAAGCTGTATACTTGCCCTTCTCTCCAAGACCCTTGCATTTACCTCCCTCACCACCAAATCTATTAAAGAAATTAAACAGCCATGGTGACAACACTGCTGCAGACCAACCTTTACCTGGAACCACTAACTCTCCTCCCTTCATACTCATACAAATGCCTTACACACTCTTTCTAGTAGCTTTCCCCCCACACTATGTATTCTTAACACCTTTCACAAGGCATCTCTGTTGGCACTATCATATGCTGTGTCCAAATCTATGAATGCCACATATAAGTCCCTCTGTTTCTCTATTTCTAATATACAATATTCAGAGGAAACATCTGATGTATACATCCTTTACCACTCCTGAAACCACATTGTTCCTCCCCAGCCTGATGCTCTGTACATGCCTCCACCCTCTCAATCACCTCTCTCCCAAACAACTTACCAGGTATACTCAACATACATATACCTACATACTTTTGACTACTTACCTTTGTCCTGCTTGCCTTTATACATGCATTCCCCCAATCCTCAGGCACCTCACAATGATCCATACATACACTTACAATCTTTACTAATTAATCAGCAACACAGTCACCCACTTTCACAAAAAATTCAACTGCAATACCATCCACTCCAACTGCCTCACCACCTTCCATTTTACACAATGCTACCTCTTCTTTCTTCAACAAACCACTTTCCAGGATTCTCTCCCTTTCCATACTTCCCTAGCCCAAACACCCTGCACCTGCCACCCTTCCATCAAACACATTCAACAATCCCATAAAATGCTCCCTTCATATCCTAACTTAATCCTACCTGTTACCACTGCCTCATTTGTCCCATTCATTGATGCTCCCATTTGTTCTATTTTCCTCACACTATTAACCTCCCTCCAAAATATCATAATCTCCCTGAAGTTTACTAATAATCGCTCAACCAACTCTGATTTTCCTTGTTTTTCAACCCTTGTAACTTCCTCTTGACCTCCTGCCACTTTCTCTTGTACATCTCCCAATCATTTGCACTCCTTCCTTGTAAGTACTACCCATACACCTCCCTTTTCTCTTTCACTTTCAACTTTAATTCATTGTCCCACCACCTCCTACCTTTCTCACCTGCCCACCTCCTACCTTCTGCATGCCAAACACTTCTTTTGCACATTCCAGCACTGCTTCCCTATCCATTCCCCTTGTTTCATTTACTCTAACCTTTTCCATTCTATATCCAGACACTCTCAATATGTTCTTACATATGTCTTTTCCAAGCTCACTAACCTTCACCATCTTCTCATTTACGTTGTTTACTTTTTTCCAAAAACCCTAAAAATCTTCACTCTTGCCTCTATCAGCTTACTTTCACTGCCTTCTTCTCTTATACTGTTTCCTTTTTTCCAAATACCCTACAAATCTTCACTCTTGCCTCCATCAGGTAATGGTCAGACATCCCACTAGCTGCCCCTCTCAATACATTCAAATCTAAGAGTCTTTTCAGTACATTCTTATCAGCTAATATGCAATCTAATAATGCCCTATTACCATCTTTCCTACTCACCCAAGTATAGTTATGTATGCCCCTCTTTTTAAATCAGGTATTTCCAATCATCAGTCCTTTTTCAACACACAGCTCCACGAACTGTTCATCAATCCTATTCACCTCACTGAATACCCTCAATTGCCACATTCCTCAATCTCACATTTAAATCATCAATCACTAATACCCTGTCTTTTGCTTCAAAACTACTGATACACTCCCTCAGCTGCTCCTAAAACACTTGCCTCTTATCATCCTTCTTCTCATGGCCATGTAAGCACTAATAATTACCTATCTCATTACCTATCTCTTGCAACCCACTTTCATTTTTACCCACATAGTCTGCAGCTCACTTCCTTACACTCTTTCACACATTCTAGCAACTCCTGCTTGATCAGTAGTGCTACATCCTCCTTAGCTCTTGCCCTTACACCAATCTGACTTTACCTGTAAGACATTTCCAAACCATTATTCACCTTTACCTCTGAGCTTTGTTTCACTCAAAGCCAGAACATCCAGGTTCGTTGCCTCACACATACTACCTATCTTTCCTTTCTTCCCCTCCTCAATACATCCACATTGATTTAGAAACCCTAAATTGAGCCTTCGAGGAAGATTAGTACTCCTTGCTTGACTCCTTTTGTTCCATCCTCCATGGGTGGGGGTAGGGGTTGGGGTGGGAGAAGGGGGTTCCCTTCCTCTAGCCCCCTGCTCTTGTCCCTCTCAGTCCTTCTTCGACATACAGGAAATACAGAGATAGAATTCTTTCTCCCCTACCTACATTCAATCAAAATTTCTTACTTCTGTTCCATAATTCATACTTTTCCTTACCTATTTAAATTACAGTGAATGCTAACACCATTATCTTTTTTTTCACATTCTAACTACTGTACTGACATGCACTCAGTGAAAACTGACTTATATTCCTATAGTATTAAAACATCATGTTACGCATTTCTCCAGTGAAAAAGTGTTGCTTCTAAGCCTCCTGTGCTTATTTCACAATTATTGGAAAGCAAGTGAAGTATCTGGTGAAGATAATGGATAACACTATTGTCATCTACATGAAAGTTAGCATATCAGATACATCTGGATAAAGCAAAGGCCAAATCTGAAACACATACCTCCGTTTCATTTCTTCCATTTCTTGTTTAAGGGCATCTTTCTCTTTGCAAATCTCAGCTATGCTGGTAACTAACTCACTGCTGTTAGAATCTGAACGTGAGTTTGCTAAAGATATTTCTAGTTCTCTTTTATCTGCCTGCAAAAAAAATTAAAATCATACATCATGAAACAGTACAAATGAAGCTTTCTAAAAACACACTGTAATGAAATTTTGGATTATATATTCATATATATTCCTTGCGCTACCTCGCAAACACGGGAGACAGCGGCAAAAAAAAAAAAAAAAAAAAAAAAAAAAAAAAAAATATAATGTGTGAAAGACTAAACAGTAGTGGAAAATAAAAGAGAATAAAGAATAAGATTCAATGATATGGTCCAGAAAAGAAGAGAGAAGGAGTTATGAGAAAAAAAAGGCTTTGGGTGTAACAGATGGAAATTCATATATGCAGCAGGAATGTGTGTTCCCATGGTTGTTTAATTTGTTTATGGATAAGGTGGTTAGGGAGGTAAATGAAAGAATTTTGGAGAAAGGGGCGAGTAAGCAGTCTGTATGGGATAAGAGGGCCTGGGAAGTGTCAGTTGTTGTTCACTGATGACAAAGCACTGGTGGCTGATTCAAGTGAGAAACTGCAGAAATTGGTGACTGAGTTTGGAAAAGTGTGAGAAAGGAGAATGTTGAGAGTAAATGTGAATAAGAACAAGTTTATCATGTGCAGCAGGGTTGAGGGACAAGTTAATTGGGATGTAAGTTTAAATGAAGAAAAACTGGAGGAGGTGACGTGTTTTTGATACCTGGGAGTGGACTTAACAGTGAATAGAACCATGGAAAGAAGTGAGTCACATGGGGGAGAGGTCGAAGGTTCTGGGAGCGATGAAGATTGTGTGGAATGAGAGAACGTTACCTTGGAGAGCAAAAATGGGTATGTTTGAAGAAATAATAGTTCCAATAATGGTAGCAAGGCATGGGCAACAGATAGGGTTGTACGAAAGAGGGTGGATGTGTTGGAAATGAAATGTTTAGTGGTGTCAGGTGGTTTGATCGAGTATGTAATGAGAGGATAAGAGAGATGTGTGGGATATAACACTGTTGAAACCACTATTCCTTTAAACATAACCCATTTTTGCTTTCCAAGATAACGTTCTCGACTTCCACACATTTTTCAACGCTCCCAGAACTTTCGCCCCCTCCCCACCCTATGATTCACTTCTGCTTCCATAGTTCCATCCGCTGCCAAATCCACTCCCACATATCTAAAACACTTCACTTCCTCCAGTTTTTCTCCATTCAAACTTACCTCCCAATTGACTTGTCCCTCAACCCTACTGTACCTAATAACCTTGCTCTTATTCACATTTACTCTCAGCTTTCTTCTTTCACACACTTTACCAAACTCAGTCCCCAGCTTTTGCAGTTTCTCACCCGAATCAGCCACCACAGCTGTATCATCAGCGAACAACAACTGACTCACTTCCCAAGCTCTCTCTTCCACAACAGACTGCATACTTGCCCCTCTTTCCAAAACTCTTGCATTCACCTCCCTAACAACCCCATTCATAAACAAATTAAACAACCATGGAGACATCACACACCCCCTGCCACAAACTAACATTCACTGAGAATCAATCACTTTCCTCTCTTCCTACACGTACACATGCCTTACATCCTTGATAAAAACTTTTCACTACTTCTAACAACTTACCTTCCACACCATATATTCTTATAAAATGAATATTTTTTCATGTCTGTTACAAGAAAATCCGTTACAAGAGCTCCATTAAAAGAGGTCTTTGTATGTTGAACATGCTCACTTGTAGTAGGAGTATTTGCAGGTCACTTAGGCATAGTGGTGACTGGCTCAACTGGGCAGAAATGCAGATATATGCTAGTGGCAAACAATGCTACCTTACTCTATAAATGCTAGCTGAGAGCTGACACCATGGGTAGCACAGCATCAGTGCCCCACAACACAAAGCCAGCTGGGCTTGCATTATATGTGAACATCTTGTTATAATGAAAAATATGGGAGTAATTTAGGTGCCAACCCTATATCAATATCATTATATCACATGACACTAAACTGCAACTCTATGTGGAATGCACTAATTTTTCTTTGGGAAATCACATACTGAATATATACAAAATCTGAACTGAAAAGAACAGCTATCAATGGTTGCCAACAACATATGTAAAGTTTCATATACAAAATATTCTCTAGACAATTTGTAACACACTAAAGCCCTATCAAAGCGAAACATCTCACAAACATACTTCCTTTCTCTACTCTTCCATTTCACCTTTAGTGCTCTCATTTCAATAAAATTCAAACTTTATCAACTCTTACCCTAAGTTTGCTGATAGCAGAATTTAGTTGAAGAACATGTGCTTCATATTGTTTTTCAAGTAATGTGGCTTTTTCCTTTGACGTTAATAATATTTCCATTATTTTCTGGTCACAAGACTTCGTTACTTCCTCACGAACAGACATTATTCTAGACTCTGCAACCTGTATCTGCAAAATTAAATAATTGAATGCTGTGGTATGAATCATGAAATAAAATAGAGTACCGCCTCCAGAAGCAAGACATGACAAAAGGGTGATGGAGCAAAGATAATGGTGGAGTAAGGGTGGTGATAGAGTGAATGGGTTTAAGGTAATGGAGGTGTAATTGATTTTCTGGGATTTGTAAACTTCTAGAACCTAATAGTTATTCAGTAATGTTTAGCATGAAAAAATACCTAAAAAATCATTACTACTTACACAACAGAATGTGTGGAATGGTGTATGTAAGGGAGGCATTTAAGGAGGAGAAAAGGGATAAGTGGAGGCTCTTTTGCTTTGGTGACCCCCTTGATGGGATAGAACGATACTGGTGTATGTGAAAGAGGCATGTAAGGACAGGGATAAAAGGAATAAGTTGAGGCTCTTTTGCTTTGGTCACCCTCTTGATGGGATTGAAAGATACACATTTTTTTTTCTTTTTCTTTTATACTATTCGCCATTTCCCGCGTTAGCGAGGTAGCATTAAGAACAGAGGACTGGGCCTTTGAGGGAATACCCTCACCTGGCCCAATTCTCTGTTCCTTCTTTTGGAAAAAAAGATACACATAAAATCATATATTCTGGCTTCCTTAAAATGGTATCTTAAAAACTTTAAAACTAATCAAAAACTAAATATTCTGGCTTCTTTTAAAATTTAGAATTTTAAATCATCAGTCCATTTACTTCAATACTATCATCTTAAAACTTCAACAATGTTTTCCTTCCACTGCTATTCAAATTTCACACAGAGAATTCTCCATTTTTGGCATTCTGATAGTACATGTTCAATGGTAATACTGCAATTGCAAGTGTGATATACTATAGCTGGTCTCTTCTCCCTATATGACCACAGATCATAACAGTATGACCAATCCTTAGTTGAAAATGAATGGCCTCAATACTTGAAAATAATTCTAATAACTGCCAAAAGACAATTCTTTTATTTCACAGTACTCCTTATGTGTAACTCTGGTGACACATAAGGGACAACGTCAACACCTTGGTCTCTTTCACATGCAGATTCCTGTAATTTGCTTCCTACTTAGTAATAATCAAACTTAGGCCTTTCTCACTTTGCTCCATCCCCATTATGTTGCCCTTAATTGGACTGAATCTCAGCAACCATTTGTATGACAAACTTTGGAGTTTGTCCAAGTTCCCCTTTAAGCTGAAGCAACCATTGCCATTCCCTATTTCTCTCATGGCACTGGCTTCATTTACAATCATATTTAGGTAGGAGTCCAATCCATCAGGCAAGTCAAATTCAAACACTAATAACAGCAGTCAGCCCATGAATGTGCCCTAAGGCACACCAAATGTAACCCCAGCCTACACTGAGGATACACCTCTTACCTGCATCATTTGCTCCCTTCCACTAATCTGTCCAGTAAAGGCAGCCTCTTATTTCCATCTTTACTTGTAGCTTCTTTATCAACCTCCAATGAGGTATAGTGTCAATGGTTTTCTGACAGTCTACGAATACACAATCTATGTATCCCTCTATTTGACCTAAGATGGAGCTTACCCTGTCATAGTAGTCTAGAAGACTGGGTATGCATGACATCCTTTCCCTGAAACTGTGTTGCCTGTCAGTTATGTATTCTCCTTTGCATGTAATCATCCATGTGCTTTCTGATTACCTTTTCCACTATTTTTCAAAACATCTTTGTTAGTGAAACTGGCATGTAGTTCACCACTATTTTCTGATCACCTTTTCAAAATAGAAAAGTCACATTTGCCCTCTTCCACATCTTTGAAAAACAGCTTTTTCTACTGTTCTCTTTAAAAACATTTTGAGTGAAATGGCAAGTGCCACTGCACATTTCATCAGCACGTGTGGAGAGACTTTATCAGGATCATGGGCCTTGTACGGGTCTAGTAGTTTCAAAAGCCTGAATATGTAACTACTAACTTCTATGCCTTCCAAGACTTCATACCTCTCCCATCTTTGTAATGCTGGTATAGTATTTTCTCTAAAGTGAAAATACTTTTAAATTTGTCATTCAAGACCTCACATATTTCAGCAATACACTCAAGAATTCTCCCCTCCAAGTCTCTTTGCTTGCTTAGCTGCTCCTAAACTGAGACTTTGTTTCTGATCAACGTACGGAAAAATTCTGGATCATCCCTTGCTTTGTACACAATGCTCTTTTCAGAATCTCTCCGCTACCCCCTCCTCGCTTTGCATCATGCATTCTTTACTCTCATGTATTTCACATGTGCTGGCTGTCTTAATTGTCTTTTATATCCCTCCCACAGTACATCCCTGAGCTCTTTTATTTACTAACATTTCCTGTTGAACCATATTTCTCTCCATTTCAATCCTTCTCCCCTCTTTGCTAATGGGGGTACCCATGTTCTAACCTCTTCACTGTATATTTCATAGAACCTTCTATGATAATAGTCAATACTCTTGTTACAGACCTCCCTCTCTCAATCAATACTCTTAAGGAACCAGATAAGTTTTACATAGTTTCATCAATTGTATTTCCTCTATGGGTTCTGTATCTTGTCTGATCCTACACCACATATTCAAAATCAAGCAAAACATGATCATCCTTGCCAACAGCATTTTTCATATGCACTATTTCCATGCTACTGCATGTACAGATGGTGTATCATCTCCTCTAGTTCATGTATACTCTGTGACATGCTGGAGATGTTCTCCTGTATATCTTGAAGAATTTGTCTCTCATGACTCAACACCACAGGCTTATTTCCTTGTAACTGAAATCCCCAAATAACATTATTACAGCATCCCTGAGAAGGGAGTATCTTACTGCCTCCTTCACCATCCTCATCGTTCTTCACAGGTCACAATGTATACATGGTATGGGTCACTGCAGTTCCTTGATAGGTCTTAAACTAACAGCAATAATATACATTTCCTACCCACAATAATCTTACATATTATGTATTGTCTGAAGGCTCCAGCTACTGATATTTCCTGAAATTTAAGAAAATCCTTTATTAAGAGGGCTAATTCTACCTCTTTTTTATTTTATTTTCCTTTTCCTATTGTGTATCCCACTGGAGAGGTAAGATTAGACTTCAATTCTAATTTTCATCTCCAGCACTTCCACAACATCAGGGTTACAACCACTTGTGTGATCCTTGAATTTCAGTTCCTTTCTGTTTGTCCTTCAGCTATTTGCATTTGTAGAGTATACAGAACCTTCAGCCTAAGGCACTTGTTGCTTGCTTGTTCAGGCCTCCTTGAGCTAGAAGTGATATGGCTTAGAGTGCAAATAGATTTCTATTTTGGAGATTACTCAATTGAGCTAAGTGCAGCATGAACACCTTATTGTTTTGCAGTAAATATGGAAGACTCTTAAGAGTCTTGCTCTTTGAAAAATTTCTTCCATAACTACAAAAAAGCCTACAACTTGAGTATCTTTATTCTATCTACATGAAAAGTATCATGCAGAAGGAATCTACTTCATCAGTACTACAGAAACAATGTTGCTTTTGTGAAATTCCATCCAGTCCCTGCAAAGTCTGATCCCAGGAACATTCCAGGAAAGGAATCAGGCAAACCCTAAATACTCACTTGGGCTTATGTCTACATCACTTTCACTGATGGCATCTTTTATTCTTACACTGATAGGTTTAGAGACCCTTGGGTGTTAATCAAACACCTCAGTCTTCTCAGCAGTAAAACATCCTCATATGTAAGGTTATAGATGCTGTATATCTAAGCCTAAAGATGTACTTTAAGCCAAGTTCTTTGTGCCTTAAACCCATAGTGAGCCTATCAGAATCTGCATACAGACTTTCCATATTACAGGATGTAAATGCACCTGAGCATATTCTATGATAATAGGCAATGTCAACCAATTATAGGATGTCATCCATGGCTGACAAATATATCTAGCAACCATAGGCCTGTTTCAGTCTACATAATGAATCACATAACCTGAACATGGTTTTTCTAAATCCTCCCCAAGAGTAGTGAGATTACCTTGAAAATATTTAGTAACTCACTAACTTCATTTTTAATCTTTCATGTGTTTATTATGAGGGGCTGTATGAAGTATCTTAAAAAAAAATAGCCTCCTCTTCATATGAAATGAGAATGCCTTTCAGTGATACAAGTAGAAATGCTGATTATTTACATGATCTTAAGTTTTTTTTTTTTTTTTTTTTTTTTCATACTATTCGCTATTTCCCGCGATAGCGAGGTAGCGTTAAGAACAGAGGACTGGGCCTTTGAGGGAATATCCTCACCTGGACCTCTTCTCTGTTCCTTCTTTTGGAAAAAAAAAAAAAAAAAAAAAAAAAAAAAAAAAAAAAACGAGAGGGGAGGATTTCCAGCCCCCCGCTCCCTTCCCTTTTAGTCGCCTTCTACGACACGCAGGGAATACGTGGGAAGTATTCTTTCTCCCCTATCCCCAGGGAAAATGATCTTAAGTAAAGCTATATATTTTGTTCAGTGAATCCAAACCAGAGTTATTTATCCAACTGGTAATCTCATTACCAGAAGCTTACAGCAACCTCAAGATATGATGATGTGCAACAGATAGCCAAAGCATCAAAAACAAGGGATAATCTAATACCCCTTGGAATAATATCTACAACAATATTAACGACAGCAATGAGGCAAGCAACACTAAGTATCCTGCCCTGCAGTACAACTTATTGTGAGAATTCTCTTTAATACTCATTACCAATCTTCACCTTTACTTTTGTCTTTTAAAATCTGTTGAATAAACCTTAATAGTTTCCCTCAAACCCATTTCTTGGAATTGTCTTATGATACCATATCCCCAGGAAGTCTTACTAGCTTTCTCCACATCAAAGCACACAGGATCTGTACTATAATGATTAACAAATCCTTTCTGAAAGTCACTTGATATAGGTGTCAAGGGGCCTTTAGCAGATCAAATGTTTTTAAAACTAAATTGGAATGGAGTGAGACATATATTTTTCAAGATACTAAACCAATCGCAAACGCGGGAGACAGTGACAAAGCATAATAATAAAAAAAAAATAACTACACCAATCTATTGTTATTGAATTTTCAATTACTTTCCAAAGACAACTATTAAGTGCAATAAGTTTAAACCCTGAAGCAATGACAAGATTTTTACCTTACATAAGAATGACAAGGATGAGGGACATCTAACTACAAGGGGTTATACAAAGAATCCATACCTATGATATGATAAACATATGCAATACCTTTTTATCACATTCTAATTGTAGCACTGCCAAACTCTCTCTATGTCTTTCATCTTGCTTCTTTATCTTATCCTCATAATCCTTAGCTTGTTCTTTTATCTTGTTTTGTAGTTCTGATATACTGAGCTCCAATTCTTCCATTATCTGTTGGAAAGAAAATGTAAGAACTGTAAACATACAAAATTCTAAAACATAAAGATGCAACCCCCAGGACATAATCAAGATCAGGACTTAGTTAAGGATATTAAATAGAAACATAAGGGCTGCTACTGTGTGTGTGGTGGAAACATAAGGGCTGCTTCTGTGTGTGTGGTAGCAAAGGAGCATGGAAAAGTGTAAGAAGAAAAACAAAAGAATAACAAAGAGAGTATATAAACATGAATATACACTAACTATATAGCAAGACAGACCAAATTGGAGGTGGAAAGATGGAGTGAAAAAGATTTTGAGTGATTGGGGCCTGAACATGCAGGAGGGTGAAAGGTGGGCAAGGAATAGAGTGAATTGGATCGATATGGTATACCGGGGTTGACGTGCTGTCAGTGGATTGAATCAGGGCATGTGAAGCGTCTGGGGTAAACCATGGAAAGTTGTGTGGGGCCTGGATGTGGAAAGGGAGCTGTGGTTTCGGGCATTATTGCATGACAGCTAGAGACTGAGTGTGAACGAATGGGGCCTTTGTTGTCTTTTCCTAGCACTACCTCGCACACATGAGGGGGGAGGGGGATGGTATTCCATGTGTGGCGAGGTGGCGATGGGAATGAATAAAGGCAGACAGTGTGAATTGTGTGCATGGGTATATATGTATGTGTCTGTGTGTGTATATATATGTGTACATTGAGATGTATAGGTATGTATATTTGCTTGTGTGGACGTGTATGTATATACATGTGTATGGGGGTGGGTTGGGCCATTTCTTTCATTTGTTTCCTTGCGCTACCTCGCAAATGCGGGAGACAGCGACAAAGCAAAATAAATAAATAAATAAAATATATTTCTTTTAAACTATTCGCCATTTCCCGCGTTAGCGAGGTAGCGTTACAAACAGAGGACTGGGCCTTTTTTGGAATATCCTCACCTGGCCCCCTCTGTTCCTTCTTTTGGAAAAAAAAAAGAGGGGAGGATTTCCAGCCCCCCCGCTCCCTCCCCTTTTAGTCGCCTTCTACGACACGCAGGGAATACGTGGGAAGTATTCTTAATACCCTAACCCCAGGGATAGGGGATTATATATATATATATATATATATATATATATATATATATATATATATATATATATATATATTTTTTTTTTTTTTTGCTTTGTCGCTGTCTCCCGCGTTTGCGAGGTAGTATATATATATGAATGCAAGTTTTGGAGAGAGGGGCAAGTATGCAGTCTGTTGTAGATGAGAGGGCTTGGGAAGTGAATCAGTTGTTGTTCACTGATGATACAGCACTGGTGGCTGATTAGGGTTAGAAACTGCAGAAGTTGGTGAATGAGTTTTGTAAAGCGTGTGAAAGAAGAAAGCTGAGAGTAAATGTGGATAAGAGCAAGGTTATTAGGTTCAGTAGGGTTGAGGGACATGTCAATTAGGAGGTAAATTTGAACGGAGAAAAACTGGGGGAAGTGAAGTGTTTTAGATATCTGGGAGTGGATCTGGCAGCAGATGAAACCATGGAAGCAGAAGTGAGTCACAGGGTAGGGGAGGGGGCAAAGGTTCTGGGAGTGATGAAGAAAGTGTGGAAGGCGAGAACATTATCTTGGAGACCAAAAATGGGTATGTTTGAAGGAATAGTGGTTCCAACAATGTAATATGGTTGTGAGGCATGGGCTACAGATAGGGTTGCGCAGAGGAGAGTGGATGTGTTGGAAATGAGATGTTTGAGGACAATATGTGGCATGAGGTGGTTTGATCAAGTAAGTAATGAAAGGGTAAGAGAGATGTGTGGCAATAAAAAGAGTGCGGTTGAGAGAGCAGAAGAGGGTGTATCAAAATCTTTTTCACTCCATCCTTCCATGTGTTGAAATGGTTTGGACACATGGAGAAAATGAGTGAGGAAAGATTGACAAAGAGGATATATGTGTCAGAGGTGGAGGGAAGAAGAAGAAGTGGAGACAAAATTGAAGGCGGAAGGATGGAGTGGATGAGATTTTGAGCGATCGGGGCCTGAACATACAGGAGGGCGAAAGGTGTGCAAGGAATAGTGAATTGGAACAATGTGGTATACTGGGGTGGACGTGCTGTCAATGGATTAAACCAGGGCATGTGAAGTGTCTAGGGTAAATCATGGAAAGGTCTGTGGGCCTGGATGTGGAAAGGGAGCTGTGGTTTTGGTGCATTACACATGACAGCTGGAGACTGAGTGGGAACAATGTGGCCATTTTTGTCTTTTCCTGGTGCTACCTCACTGGAAAGGGGGGATGCTGTTTCATGTGTGGCGGGGTGGCCACAGGAATGGATGAAGGCAGCAAGTATGAATATGTACATGTGTATATATGTATATGTCTGTGTATGTATATGTATGTATACATTGAAATGTATATATATGTATATGTGCATGTATGGGCATTTATGTATATATATGCATATATGGGTGGGTTGGGCCATTCCTTGTTTGTTTCCTTGTGCTACCTCGCTGACGCAGGTGTCAGCGATTATGTATAATAAATATTTTTATTCATATTAATTATACTTTGTCGCTGTCTCCTGCATTAGCGAGGTAGCCCAAAGAAACAGATGAAAGAATGGCCCAACCCATCCACATACACATGTATATACATACACATCTATACATGCACATATACGTACCTATACATTTCAACGTATACATACATATTAAGGGGATTAAGAATACTTCCCACGTATTCCCTGCGTGTCGTAGAAGGCGACTAAAAGGGGAGGGAGCGGGGGGCTGGAAATCCTCCCCTCTCTTTTTTTTTTTTTTTTTTTTAATTTTCCAAAAGAAGGAACAGAGTGGGGCCAGGTGAGGATATTCCAAAAAAGGCCCAGTCCTCTGTTCTTAACGCTACCTCGCTAACGCGGGAAAAGGCGAATAGTTTAAAAGAAAAGAAACATACACACACATATACATACATACACATGTACATAATTCATACTTGCTGCCCTTATTCATTCCCGTTGCCATCCCGCCACACGAAATGACAACCAACTCCCCCCGCACGCGCGCGAGGTAGCGCTATGAAAAGACAACAAAGGCAACATTTGTTCATATTCAGTCTCTAGCTGTCATGTATAATGCACCGAAACCACAGCTCCCTTTCCACATCCAGGCCCTACAAAACTTTCCATGGTTTACCCCAGATGCTTCACATGCCCTGGTTCAATCCATTGACAGCGCATCCACCCCGGTATGCCACATCGTTCCAATTCACTCTATTCCTTGCGCACCTTTCACCCTCCTCCATGTTCAGGCCCCGATCACTCAAAATCTTTTTCACTCTATCCTTCCACCTCCAATTTGGTCTCCCACTCTCCCCGTTCCCTCCACCTCTGACACATATATCCTTTTTGTCAATCTTTCATCACTCATTCTCTCCATGTAACCAATTACTTGATCAAACCACCTCACATCACATATTGTTCTCAAACATCTCATTTCCAACACATCCACCCTCCTGCGCACAACCCTATCTATAGCCCACACATAGCAACCACATAACGTTGTTGAATCCACTGAGATAATGTTCTCACCTTCCACACATTTTTCATTGCTCCCAGAACTTTCGTCCCCTCCCCCACCCTGCGACTCATTTCCATTTTCATGGTTCCATCCGCTGCCAAATCCACTCCCACATATCTAAAACACTTCACTTCCTCCAGTTTTTCTCCTTTCAAACTACCTCCCAATAGATTTGTCCCTCAACCCTACTGTACCTAATAACCTTGCTCTTATTCACATTTACTCTCAGCTTTTTTCTTTCACACACTTTACCAAACTCAGTCACCAGCTTCTGCAGTTTCTCACCCAAATCAGCCAGCAGTGCTGTATCATAAGCAAACAACTGACTCACTTCCCAAGCCCTCTCATCCACAAAAGACTGCATATTTGCCCTTCTCTCCAAAACTCTTGCATTCATCTCCCTAACAACCCCATCCATAAACAGATTAAACAACCATGGGGACATCACACACCCCTGCCGCAAACCGACAATCAATGAGAACCAATCACTTTCCTCTCTTCCTACTCGTAGACATGCCTAACATCCTTGATAAAAACTTTTCATTGCTTCCAGCAACTTGCCTCCCACACCATATAATCTTAACACCTTCCACAGAGCCTCTCTATTAACTCTATCATATGCTTTCTCCATATCCATAAATGCTACATACAAATCCATTTGTTTTTTTAAGTATTTCTCACATACATTCTTCAAAGCAAACACCTGATCCACACATCCTCTACCACTTCTGAAACCACAATGCTCTTCCCCAATCTGATGTTCTGTACATGCCTTCACCCTCTCAATCAATACCCTCCCATATAATTTCCCAAGAATACTCAACAAACTTATACCTCTGTAATTTGAACACTCACCTTTATCCCCTTTGCCTTTGTGCAAAGCCACTATGCATGAATACCGCCAATCTTCAAGCACTTCACCATGAGTCATACATACATTAAATATCCTCACCAACTAGTCAACAACACAGTCATCACCTTTTTCAATAAATTACACTGCAATACCATCCAAACCCGCCGCCTTGCCGGCTTTCATCTTCCGCAAAGTTTTCACTACCTCTTCTCTGTTTACCATATCAGTCTCCCTGACTCTCTCATTTTGCACACCACCTCGACCAAAACACCCTATATCTGCCACTCTATCATCGAACACATTCAACAAACCTTCAAAATACTCACTCCATCTCCTCACATGACCACTAAATAAATATGGAAGTAAAAATACTCTTACCTGAATCTAAATAAATATGGAAGTAAAAATACTCTTACCTGAATCATTTGATGTGATTTTTCTTGAAAAAATGAAATTTTGTTATGAGTTTCCTGATCTTTCTTCTGCATTGCAAGGCTTAGTTTTTCTTGGTTAAGTTGGTTCTGATGTAGCTGAAGTGCTTTCATTTGGGACTCTAACATACTGGATATAGCACATCCATACCTCTCATTAATACTCTTGCTTAGAGTAGATAAGTAGGTCTGATCAAGACTTGACTTGTCATGTTGCTTCTGTTCTTTACTAGCGTTTGGCAAGCTAAATTCTTGTGACTGGCATTTATAGCATTTGGTATCAGTTATATCTGTCTCTGACAACATGTGATCTCCAATATCATCCTGACCAGTGGTACTTTTACACGACTTTCCATTTGATTCAAAAACAATATTTGCTTCAGTTTGAGTACCTTTAATTTTTCTTGACAAAGATTGCATTCTCTTAAAACTGAATTTTCTAAAGTTTTCTTCTTCTTCTTCAATACTGACCTGTCCTTTATATCCATCCATAGAATTAACTAATGTGTACAGCCGCTGACGTACTCGACTCTTCAATTTTGGACTAACAGGAATATCAAAAATATTCCTCTTCACAAAATTTGGATCTGGTTCAAGAGAATGTTGTTTAGCAGTTCCTGAGAAAGACTGGCTTCTAGCTATTCTGGGTTTTGTTGATACAACATTCATAGATCTGGACATGGGGGGATAACTTTTAGGATCATCATGATGTTTTTTTATCTTAGTTTCATATAAGCTTGTACAACTATCTTCACATTCATCATTAGACACTTCACTAATAGTGTGACCTGTTATATCTCCTGGATCATCAACAGAGGACAACAGAGGGTCATCAAGAATCATCTGACTGGGCAAAATTTCATAATCATTGATGCCATCTGAAATTCTAGTCTCCTTTATTGGTGTGGACGTTACATAACTTGAGATTTGTTTATCCTGGTTAGAATGCACTGACGAAGTTTTGCTAGAGGTCTCTCCTTGAAAAGTAGATGGAACTGGGTTAGAGCAAGCTCCTGAATCTTGGGTCCTGTCTGTATCTATAACCCCTGGAGTGGCTCTTTTTCCAATCTCCTCATCTCTTTCCATCGTTTGAACAGCTTTTGAAAGATCAGCTCCTGAAGTACTCTGTTTATTAACTACTTTATGCTTAAATTTTCAGAATGCTCTTGTTCCATCTTAATCTTGTCTTTCGACCATTCAGAGATCATCAAAGACTTGAGGCATCCCTGAAATGCAAAGGAAAACTATTAATCATGTATTCTTTACAATGTCTACCAAAATCGCAGAGGTTTAGACTAACATGACTCAACTCATTCAAATACAACAACTCTGTTCTTATCAGCATTCAAAGTGAAACATTCTTTTCCAGAAAATATTCTAAAACTAACATTATCTACAGATACTCTTCTGTTGACTCATGTGTCACTAGCATACCTTACATAAATAATCCTATCCTCCACTGCTATATACCTCACTTTATTCAGTTCCCCCACTCAAAGCATCACTTACCTCTCTTACTATTGTACTTAAGAAACACATGCTTTCAAACATGAGATATACTGGTTAACCAGCTAAACTGGTGTTCAAGAAGCAAAGTACTAAGTTACAAATATTTCTGTCATTTGTACTGTTGTTGCACCTTAAGAAAAGATCTCAATAATTCTGCAATGGGATAAATGTGCAAAGCTCCAAGAAAGGAAAAGAAAACTAGGCCTTATGTCTACCCTTGAAAAACCTTAAAATTGTAAGACATTACATCATGCCCATACTTTCATAGGCAGTAGCTGCAGTAACATGAGATGGTCTATCAGCACTGTCCAGCCTTGTACTAACAACCTATGTCAATCTGACTCCCTAAATAAAAGTGATTATGTTATCCATGTGTGACAGGCTTTCAAGTTTAGGTGATAGGTTTAAGAAAGTTATATTTAGTCAGTCACAATATATGGCTAATGAAAATCATCACAAGGGTCAGGATTACACTCTACAACAAATTGCCTATACCCAACTCTCAAAGATTAACCTTAACAGCAAACCCCATATCAACTGCATAAGAATTGTCCATATGATGAATGAATGTGCAGATACTGTACTCAGAGGGGAAAAGGAATGGGAGCTTTATGCCCCTACATGTCAAAGCACAGGAACAAAGCTCCTGAAGCAATCTCATTTCTTATTTGAGACAATTACATTACACAAAAAGTAAGCTAGTCATCCTAAAAGAGAGATAGCCAGTAACTGGTCTTTGATTAAGAGCAAGAATACTTACTTCCTTATTAACTCCAACCCCAGGAATCACTTCTGTCCATATAAGGCATTCAAGAAGCTGGACTAGGTCCACTAGTTGAGACCATGGGTCATAGCATGTTGTGATGCTGTGTGTGTCTATGTTCAGAGAGAGCAGGGCAACTGAGTAGTAAGCTCTTGGTGTCTTCTTTATGGTACTTGCACTGTGAACAAAAAGTCTTGGGATGTGGTGAAATGGTGCTTGTAGTGTTGTAATAATGGGTGATGTCCACAGTATAAGTATGAGAGTGTGACTCATATCTATCTGGAATTTGGTGCTGATGGGTGTATGTCTCGTGAAGGTGAGTTTAAGACTGAGTTGGGATGTCATTTGTTCAGTGCTTGTCATGTTATTTCAGTATGTACTTATTTTGTCATGGTTATGCTTGTTGGGGATCTGTGGAGGTGGACACCTTTGTTCTCCTCCACCATTACACAATCCTGGGTCATCTGACTGCACTATATGATGAAACAAATCCTAAATAAGCTCTAGAATAACTTGATTCCATTGTAGAAGTAACTTATCACTCATTACTTAAAAGAAAAGCATGTCTAAAAGTTCCCTGAAGTAGAGTACATATTGACTGAACTAGCATTGGAGGAAAGGGCACTGTGAAGATTGGCCAAGCACGGCCACAAGATCACAATCCTGCTATGTGATTGGTGCTCAGCCTAGAAAGCATTAATTGCACCAGGTTCATAAAAAATACTGAGTTGTAAGACGAAGAGATATCTTACAAAGCTCTATTTTCATGACACTTGTAGTTATATTTTTATCCTATAAACAACAAATTGATGTTCACAGAAAAGAGATACCTCCAGAAGGTGAGCCATATTAACATCCTCTGGAACAAGTGTCTACAACACTCTTACTGGCAACAATAAAGTATATAACACTTTACATGCTGCCCTGTGGTACAACTTTCTGTGGGAGTTCTACCAAATATTCACTAACAACCCTGAGTATTTCAAAAACTTTAATAAACCATAATAGTCTATCTTGAGGGTCCATTTTGTGGAATTGCTTCATGATATCCTATCTCTAAGCAGTACTATAGGCTTACTTTAAATTAAAGAATGCATATTGTAATGTTTCTGTTTAAAAACTGTAGCTTTTTCTTCTTACTAGAAGCATGTCTAGTACATCCCATCACTAAGAAGGGTGACCTTTCTAGCCCCTCTTACTACCCTGTTGCATTGACATCTACTATTTCCAAAGTCTAAATCCCTTCTTAACTCCCATATCTTTAAAATTTTGAGTCTCACAGTCTTCTCTCTACTCCAGTATGGCTTCCAAATGGCAAGACCTACTGGTGATAATCCTTCCTTATCTTACATCATCCCTGAAAGATTTAGGAGAATCCTATGAAGTTGCCCTTGACATATCCAAAGCTTTTAACAGGATGTGGCATATGGGTCTCATCTCTAGGCTCCCCTCTCTTGGCCTCCCTCCCTTACTTTGCTCCATCATATTTAGCTTCCTCTCTGACCGATCTATCTCTGAGGTTGTTGATGGATCAACCTCTTTCCCTTTCTCCATCCACAGTGGTGTCCTTCAAAGTTCTGTCACGTCTCCTACACTTTTTCTCCTTTCTATTAATGGTTTCCTTTCTTTCACAAAAAAAAATAATGTACTCATATGCACATAACTCAACATGGCTTTCCTCCACAGCCTTCACTTCCACTCCTTCTTCTTTCTCTCTCAAACTGCATCTCGTCTCGAAAGAACTCAGTCTCAGACAGGCTACCTCAATGGGGTATATCAAATCTGGTTAAGTTTAATGCCTCCATGACTGAGTATCTATCTCTCTGTTGAAAATTCCTCATAACATACATTTTTCAAGCCAATTACCAAGAGGTGACTTGCAAAGGACTGAGCACAATATGCACAAAAATAAGGTCTTCAAATTTTGTTTCCCGTTATAAAATCAGAGAAATACATATATGGGATATGAAAAAAGTGAACTAACATACATATTGCTGTGGTAATGCTAATATGTTGCAGTGGTATAATGCTATAGTTAAAATATAGATCAAGAGATACAGAGGAAGGTTTTGGAGGATGGGCATCATTCAAGTTATGCTTCCTATAATAATATAAAAAAATACATGTAAAAGCAAAGGATATGAACATAAAAATGACAAGCATATTCTATATTTCTGAGGTACAAAGCTAAATCTAAAGGGTAAATCTTTAAGGGATTGTTGGAGAAAGGGTACTGGAGAGTTTGCATTATTCAACTTTTCCGTTTCCTGTTATAAGGTGAAAAAATTACATGAAAATTAAAAGATATTCACAAAAGTGTGGGCAAACATATTTCATATGTCCATGGCATAATGATGAATTTAAAAGATAGATCCCCAACAGAAACAAAAGATATGTTAGAAGAGGGTCTCAGGCAATGGCCTAGATTTGGGTATCAGTGGCCAATGCTGTCTTAGCTAATGTAAAAAAAAATACAGAAAATACAAAATTAATCTAAGTCACTATATATACTGCTACCATAAGGCAGAAACCATGGCCACATCTAGTGGCAAGATGGCTGAAGTGAATGGTACTGCAGGTGAATTACTTAATAAAAGGGTGAATGTACTGCTCATTGGTAATTTACAATATATGTGTTGAGGCATCTGAGGATTAGTGGAATACAGTATAGTGCCACTGTATAAAGGCAAGTGGGGCAAAGGTGAATGTTTGAACTATAGAGGTTAAGTTTGCTGAGTGCACCTGGTAAGTTGTATGGGAGAGTATTGAGTGATTGGGAGGGTGAAGGCATGTAGGGCACATCAAACTGGGGAGGAACAATAGGATTTCAGGAGTGGTAGAGTCTGTGTGAATCAGATATTTGCTTTAAACTTAAAGAAGCAGAGATTTGTATGTGGCATTTATGGATTTGGAGACATGATGAGGTTGATAAAGATATCTTGTGAAAGATCTTAAAAATATGCAGTGCAAAAGAAAAGCTACTGGAAGCAGAGAAATTTTTTTTTTCTTTTTTTTTTCCCCAAAAGAAGGAACAGAGAAGAGGGCCAGGTGAGGATATTTCCTCAAAGGCCCAGTCCCTGTTCTTAACGCTACCTCGCTGTCGCGGGAAATGGCGGATAGTATGAAAAAAAAAAAAAAAAATATATATATATATATTTTTTTGCTTTGTCGCTGTGTCCCGCGTTTGCGAGGCAGCGCAAGGAAACAGACGAAAGAAATGGCCCAACCCACCCCCATACACATGTATATACATACGTCCACACACGCAAATATACATACCTACACAGTTTTCCATGGTTTACCCCAGACACTTCACATGCCCTGATTCAATCCACTGACAGCACGTCAACCCTGGTATACCACATCAATCCAATTCACTCTATTCCTTGCCCTCCTTTCACCCTCCTGCATGTTCAGGCCCTGATCACTCAAAATCTTTTTCACTCCATCTTTCCTCCTCCAATTTGGTCTCCCACTTCTCCTCGTTCCCTCCACCTCCGACACATATATCCTCTTGGTCAATCTTTCCTCACTCATTCTCTCCATGTGCCCAAACCATTTCAAAACACCCTCTTCTGCTCTCTCAACCACGCTCTTTTTATTTCCACACATCTCTCTTACCCTTACGTTACTTACTCGATCAAACCACCTCACACCACACATTGTCCTCAAACATCTCATTTCCAGCACATCAACCCTCCTGCGCACAACTCTATCCATAGCCCATGCCTCGCAACCATACAACATTGTTGGAACCACTATTCCTTCAAACATACCCATTTTTGCTTTCCGAGATAATGTTCTCGACTTCCACACATTCTTCAAGGCTCCCAGAATTTTTGCCCCCTCCCCCACCCTATGATCCACTTCTGCTTCCATGGTTCCATCCGCTGCCAGATCCACTCCCAGATATCTAAAACACTTTACTTCCTCCAGTTTTTCTCCAAACTTACCTCCCAATTGACTTGACCCTCAACCCTACTGTACCTAATAACCTTGCTCTTATTCACATTTACTCTTAACTTTCTTCTTTCACACACTTTACCAAACTCAGTCACCAGCTTCTGCAGTTTCTCACATGAATCAGCCACCAGCGCTGTATCATCAGCGAACAACAACTGACTCACTTCCCAAGCTCTCTCATCCCCAACAGACTTCATACTTGCCCCTCTTTCCAAAACTCTTGCACTCACCTCCCTCACAACCCCATCCATAAACAAATTAAACAACCATGGAGACATCACACACCCCCGCCGCAAACCTACATTCACTGAGAACCAATCACTTTCCTCTCTTCCTACACATACACATGCCTTACATCCTCGATAAAAACTTTTCACTGCTTGTAACAACTTGCCTCCCACACCATATATTCTTAATACCTTCCACAGAGCATCTCTATCAACTCTATCATATGCCTTCTCCAGATCCATAAATGCTGCATACAAATCCATTTGCTTTTCTAAGTATTTCTCACATACATTCTTCAAAGCAAACACCTGATCCACACATCCTCTACCACTTCTGAAACTACACTGCTCTTCCCCAATCTGATGCTCTGTACATGCCTTCACCCTCTCAATCAATACCCTCCCATATAATTTACCGGGAATACTCAACAAACTTATACCTCTGTAATTTGAGCACTCACTCTTATCCCCTTTGCCTTTGTACAATGGCACTATGCACGCATTCCGCCAATCCTCAGGCACCTCACCATGAGTCATACATACATTAAATAACCTTACCAACCAGTCAATAATACAGTCACCCCCTTTTTTAATAAATTCCACTGCAATACCATCCAAACCTGCTGCCTTGCCGGCTTTCATCTTCCGCAAAGCTTTCACTACCTCTTCTCTGTTTACCAAATCATTTTCCCTAACCCTCTCACTTTGCACACCACCTCGACCAAAACACCCTATATCTGCCACTCTATCATCAAACACATTCAACAAACCTTCAAAATACTCACTCCATCTCCTTCTCACATCACCACTATTTGTTATCACCTCCCCATTTGCGCCCTTCACTGAAGTTCCCATTTGCTCCCTTGTCTTACGCACTTTATTTACCTCCTTCCAGAACATCTTTTTATTCTCCCTAAAATTTAATGATACTCTCTCACCCCAACTCTCATTTGCCCTCTTTTTCACCTCTTGCACCTTTCTCTTGACCTCCTGTCTCTTTCTTTTATACATCTCCCACTCAATTGCATTTTTTCCCTGCAAAAATCGTCCAAATGCCTCTCTCTTCACTTTCACTAATAATCTTACTTCTTCATCCCACCACTCACTACCCTTTCTAATCAACCCACCTCCCACTCTTCTCATGCCACAAGCATCTTTTGCGCAACCCATCGCTGATTCCCTAAATACATCCCATTCCTCCCCCACTCCCCTTACTTCCATTGTTCTCACCTTTTTCCATTCTGTACTCAGTCTCTCCTGGTACTTCCTCACACAAATCTCCTTCCCAAGCTCACTTACTCTCACCACCCTCTTCACCCCAACATTCACTCTTCTTTTCTGAAACCCATACAAATCTTCACCTTAGCCTCCACAAGATAATGATCAGACATCCCTCCAGTTGCACCTCTCAGTACATTAACATCCATATATATATATATATATATATAATATATATATATATATATATATATATATATATATATATATATATATATATATATATATATATCCCTGGGGATAGGGGGGAAAGAATACTTCCCACGTATTCCCTGCGTGTCGTAGAAGGCGACTAAAAGGGGAGGGAGCGGGGGGGTCGGGAAATCCTCCCCTCTCTATTTTTTTTTTGATTTTTCCAAAAGAAGGAACAGAGAAGGGGGCCAGGTGAGGATATTCCCCCAAAGGCCCAGTCCTCTGTTCTTAAAGCTACTTCGCTAATGCGGGAAATGGCGAACAGTTTGAAAAAAAAGGTGCAAGAGGTGAAAAAAAGGGCAAATGAGAGTTGGGGTGAGAGAGTATCATTAAATTTTAGGGAGAATAAAAAGATGTTCTGGAAGGAGGTAAATAAAGTGCGTAAGACAAGGGAGCAAATTGGAACTTCAGTGAAGGGCGCAAATGGGGAGGTGATAACAAGTAGTGGTGATGTGAGAAGGAGATGGAGTGAGTATTTTGAAGGTTTGTTGAATGTGTTTGATGATAGTGTGGCAGATATAGGGTGTTTTGGTCGAGGTGGTGTGCAAAGTGAGAGGGTTAGGGAAAATGATTTGGTAAACAGAGAAGAGGTAGTAAAAGCTTTGCGGAAGATGAAAGCCGGCAAGGCAGCAGGTTTGGATGGTATTGCAGTGGAATTTATTAAAAAAGGGGGTGACTGTATTGTTGACTGGTTGGTAAGGTTTTTTAATGTATGTATGACTCACGGTGAGGTGCCTGAGGATTGGCGGAATGCGTGCATAGTGCCATTGTACAAAGGCAGAGGGGATAAGAGTGAGTGCTCAAATTACAGAGGTATAAGTTTGTTGAGTATTCCCAGTAAATTATATGGGAGGGCATTGATTGAGAGGGTGAAAGCATGTACAGAGCATCAGATTGGGGAAGAGCAGTGTGGTTTCAGAAGTGGTAGAGGATGTGTGGATCAGGTGTTTGCTTTGAAGAATGTATGTGAGAAATACTTAGAAAAGCAAATGGATTTGTATGTAGCATTAATAGATCTGGAGAAGGCATATGATAGAGTTGATAGAGATGCTCTGTGGAAGGTATTAAGAATATATGGTGTGGGAGGCAAGTTGTTAGAAGCAGTGAAAAGTTTTTATCGAGGATGTAAGGCATGTGTACGTGTAGGAAGAGAGGAAAGTGATTGGTTCTCAGTGAATGTAGGTTTGCGGCAGAGGTGTGTGATGTCTCCATGGATGTTTAATTTGTTTATGGATGGGGTTGTTAGGGAGGTGAATGCAAGAGTTTTGGAAAGAGGGGCAAGTATGAAGTCTGTTGGGGATGAGAGAGCTTGGGAAGTGTCAGTTGTTGTTCGCTGATGATACAGCGCTGGTGGCTGATTCATGTGAGAAACTGCAGAAGCTGGTGACTGAGTTTGGTAAAGTGTGTGAAAGAAGAAAGTTAAGAGTAAATGTGAATAAGAGCAAGGTTATTAGGTACAGTAGGGTTGAGGGTCAAGTCAATTGGGAGGTGAGTTTGAATGGAGAAAAACTGGAGGAAGTGAAATGTTTTAGATATCTGGGAGTGGATCTGGCAGCGGATGGAACCATGGAAGCGGAAGTGGATCATAGGGTGGGGGAGGGGGCGAAAATTCTGGGAGCCTTGAAGAATGTGTGGAAGTTGAGAATATTATCTCGGAAAGCAAAAATGAGTATGTTTGAAGGAATAGTGGTTCCAACAATGTTGTATGGTTGCGAGGCGTGGGCTATGGATAGAGTTGTGTGCAGGAGGATGGATGTGCTGGAAATGAGATGTTTGAGGACAATGTGTGGTGTGAGGTGGTTTGATCGAGTAAGTAACGTAAGGGTAAGAGAGATGTGTGGAAATAAAAAGAGCGTGGTTGAGAGAGCAGAAGAGGGTGTTTTGAAATGGTTTGGGCACATGGAGAGAATGAGTGAGGAAAGATTGACCAAGAGGATATATGTGTCGGAGGTGGAGGGAACGAGGAGAAGAGGGAGACCAAATTGGAGGTGGAAAGATGGAGTGAAAAAGATTTTGTGTGATCGGGGCCTGAACATGCAGGAGGGTGAAAGGAGGGCAAGGAATAGAGTGAATTGGAGCGATGTGGTATACCGGGGTTGACGTGCTGTCAGTGGATTGAATCAGGGCATGTGAAGCGTCTGGGGTAAACCATGGAAAGCTGTGTAGGTATGTATATTTTGCGTGTGTGGATGTATGTATATACATGTGTATGGGGGTGGGTTGGGCCATTTCTTTCGTCTGTTTCCTTGCGCTACCTCGCAAACGCGGGAGACAGCGGCAAAAAAAAAAAAAAAAAAAATATATATATATATATATATATATATATATATATATATATATATATATATATATATATATATATATATACATTATCTCGGAAAGCAAAAATGGGTATGTTTGAAGGAATAGTGGTTCCAACAATGTTGTATGGTTGCGAGGCGTGGGCTATGGATAGAGATGTGCGCAGGAGGATGGATGTGCTGGAAATGAGATGTTTGAGGACAATGTGTGGTGTGAGGTGGTTTGATCGAGTAAGTAACGTAAGGGTAAGAGAGATGTGTGGAAATAAAAAGAGCTTGGTTGAGAGAGCAGAAGAGGGTGTTTTGAAATGGTTTGGGCACATGGAGAGAATGAGTGAGGAAAGATTGACCAAGAGGATATATGTGTCGGAGGTGGAGGGAACGAGGAGAAGAGGGAGACCAAATTGGAGGTGGAAAGATGGAGTGAAAAAGATTTTGTGTGATCGGGGCCTGAACATGCAGGAGGGTGAAAGGAGGGCAAGGAATAGAGTGAATTGGAGCGATGTGGTATACAGGGTTTGACGTGCTGTCAGTGGATTGAATCAAGGCATGTGAAGCGTCTGGGGTAAACCATGGAAAGCTGTGTAGGTATGTATATTTGTGTGTGTGGACGTGTGTATGTACATGTGTATGGGGGGGGGGGGGCCATTTCTTTCGTCTGTTTCCTTGCGCTACCTCGCAAACGCGGGAGACAGCGACAAAGTATAAAAAAAAAAAAAAAAAAAAAAATATATATATATATATATATATATATATATATATATATATATATATATATATATATATATATATATATATATATATATATATATATATATATATATTTATATATATATATATGAGTAGAAAGAGGAGAGTTAGTGGTTCCAGGTGAAAGCTGAGTCTGTGGCAGTAGTGTGTAATGTCACCACAGCTGTTTAATTAGTTTATGGATTGGGTGGTAAGGGAGGTACATACAAAGGACTTAGAAAGGGACAAGTATGCAGTATACAGGGGGTGAGGAGGCCTGGGAAATAAGTCAGTTACTGTTTGCTGACAACATAGTACTGGTGGCAGATTCAAGTGTGATACTGCTTTAGTTGGTGTCTGCAACTGAAAGTGTGTGTGAAAGTATGACATTGAGAGTAAATGTGAGTTAAAGAAAGGTTAGTAGGTTTAGCAGGGCAGAGGAACAAGTTGGCTGGGGTAGTTTGAATGGAGAAAAATTTGGAAGAATAGATAGCTAGGAGTGAACATGGCAGCAAATGGAACCAGGGAAGCGAAAATGAGTCATAGGGTGGGCGAGGAAGCGAAGGTTCTGGGAGCACTGAGGAATGCGTGGAAAGAGAGGTCATTATCTGTGAGGGCAGGGGCTATAAGAAGAATATGGTTGAAAGAGCAGAAGAGAGTGTGCTGAAATTATCAGGACGTGGAATGAGGAGAGGTTGACAAAACGGTTATGTGCATCAAAATTGGAGGGGACAAGAGTAACAGGGAGATCCAGTGGGAGGTGGAAGGATGGAATGAAAAAGATTCCAAGTGACTTGGGCCAGAACATACAGGAGGGTGAAAGGCATTACAGGGGGTCATGTGCTGTTAATGGAATGAACCATGGAATCTGAAGTAGCTGGGCAAAACCATAGAGAGGTCTGTAGGGAGGGGTTGTGGGTAGGGGGTTAAGGTTTCAGTGCAATGCTCATAACAGCTAAAGAATGAATGTCACCAAACAAAGCCTTCCTTTATATGTTCCTGGCGCTACCCCACTAATGTGTGGCACAGCGTTCAAGTATGAAAAAAAAATGAACTGAAGGTGCAAAAATCTATCAAAGAGGAATTGAACTATGTCTGTAGAGGTGTCAACTCCTTATTATATTTGTTGAAAATATCAGTTACTTCATCTTCCACCGTTTTCCATTCATACTTATGGTGCTTGGGTTCAACTGCTGGAAACAAAAACAAAGTTTTTGTTTTCCAAAATAAAGGAGATTAAATATCAGTAGACTGGACGTTCAATGTTTAATGCTCCATAATGATAGTTACACTGCTTTTTAACACTATCATTATTTACATTACTTGTTTATTATTT
This sequence comes from Panulirus ornatus, assembly GCF_036320965.1. NCBI lineage: Eukaryota > Metazoa > Arthropoda > Malacostraca > Decapoda > Palinuridae > Panulirus > Panulirus ornatus. The sequence goes on from NC_092232.1 coordinate 46,930,276, forward strand.
AACTGTACTTTTTCCTTATTCTCATAGCCATCCTCAATATCAGGTCATTTCTTTATTGAAAGCTAAGAAATATTAGTGTAAAAAAAAAAAAGCCATTTTGAACTTTATATTCTAAAACAAAAAAATGATCCATAATAGTATGAACATGTGTGCCCTCTTTCTACTGAACTGTCATTTATGTTACGGTAGACTTGGGCTGGGAGCAGCTGGAGGGTTACATAAGGTCAGTTGGTTTGAATCTTAAATAAATGTTTTCCTCGCATTCACGGTGAAGACAGGTATGAACTCTCCAGTGAATCCATATGTCGAAATCATTCCAGCATACTTTCTTCCATTCTCTCAAACACACGCTTTTATTGACAGTCCTTTTACTCTTTAATCATTCACTCGATCAAACCACCTCACACCACACACTGTCCTCAAATAATTAATTTCCAACACATTCATTTTCCTCCCAACACCCTCACGTATAGCCCATGCCTTGCATCCATATACCATTACTGGGACTACTATACTTTCCAATAGAATAATTTTTCCTTCTCCTAGATAATGATCTCCCTTTCCACACATTCCTCAATGCTCCCAGGTATCTTGTTCACATAAATGAAATAATAATTTACTTTTAAAGGGCTTTCATGTCCAACAGGATTTGGAATCTGTCTGGAGAGAGAATAAGGGAAGATGATTCCTTGTAACTAATAAATATCACTACTTCTGTCTGAGAAATTGCTTTGACGTGACAATAATTGATCATGTCTTGTGGCATAAATAACAGAAACCAATGCTTGAATATGGGATAAGATAGCAGTACTTCAGTAGCTATTTTGTAATCAAGGTGCTGTTTCTAAAAGTTATGGTTTCACCAACTTCTCATCAACGTATGAACACAATATAACCAAGAACAATAGAACCTACTGGTATATGGTGTATTTCAGTCATTTCTATAAGTAACAGCAAGCTAGCCATAGAAGGGATACTGGCACACAACATACATCTCGTGACACTTTGTTGAGATTCTATAGAGCATCAATTGGTTAACAAACTGATTTAAAAATTGAAGAAAGCTCTATGGAATGTGTACCAGGTGGATAACCATTGTGAGCCATCCATACGATGGTAATTTGCAAAGCGCCTTGTCCAGAGCATGACCTAAGCAAATTACTTTGGGACACCAAATGCATCCTGCCTGTTAGCGTTCTAATTGATGAGTTGATTTTGGCAAAGTAAATATACATAAGATGTAAGTATACTTAATATACAAACGACAGCTCATAAAAGTACACACATTTACCTATTTCCTAAATGTTCCTCACATGACAAGTATGGTAACAATAGTGGTACATCAACTTCTTACACTGTGTACACCTGATATAAAAAGATTTTACTCCACGATTTCCTTCTACTTCGATACCCTACTCACTATAACATATGCATCCTCTACTTAATATATGATAATGAAATAATCATAAATCTCTCCTAAACTAGTAGAGAAAAGCTGACATTATCAATAAACCCCAAAGAAAGTAAATAATATCAGCTTTAATACCACCTGACCTACTAGCACAAATATATCCATCCGCGAATACTTTACTTTCAATTCAATCGTCAAGTGTCACAGTGCCACCTTTTAGTCCAGAGGACAATATACTTTGTAAAAGACTCTACTGCTTCTGTCCCAAACAAGAAATGCCAACACAATAAGCCAAAAGCAGTTGAGGGTTTTGGAAAAAAAAATGATAGGCTATCCACTTCCATTATAGGGTGGCATAGGGTCCCACTTGAGTGGGAGGATTAATTTCCTGCTATAAACAGCTTTGACCCATGAATCACGTGTCGCCCTGCAAACCAAAATGGGGTCTAGCCATTACCCTATAACCCCCACCACTCTCCAACTAGTGTCCAACTACTGTAGTTTACCCTCGCCTACCCTGAATACATTAGTTCCTCAGGCTTCATCAATTATCGAAACAATTCAAACCATTGTTTCCTCCAACTTCCTTTCTTACCTGTTTGTTATATGAGGTCAATTACACAATAAATAATAACACTATAGCTGGATCGGTCTGCCACTCGTCCATCATATGATTCGTATCTACTCAGGTGGGCTCCCTCTCGTCCGTTTTTTGTGCCTTACAAAGAATAATCATATTTGTCCATTGCCTCACATATATTACTCCTTTGACGAGGGTTAAACTGTCTCTATTTTCTTTAATTTGTGTTAACTGTCTTCCAAAGCTTGTTTACTGTCAACACTCAAAATTTCCACCATGGGGTGTGTTCACATGACAACCATGGGTCAAGAATTCCCTTTTCAACAATTTCTTTTTTTCTCTCTTATTTACTCAAACTAGATATAAGAGATGAATAACTGTCTTAAAAAAAAAGAAAAAGTTTGTCCACGATCTATGTCTCCCTAGTTTACCTACTAGATATATTCTGGACTGAGGGAGAATCACTTCTATTTAGACCATAATTCTTTTATTTTTTACAAGCTTAAGTTTCTAAGAAACCTAATTGAGGAGGAATTTAATTAATCTCCACAGAGGTCTGTTGTATGATATTCCTATCTATTCCTTATCATTCCTATCGATCCCTGATACAAGACCTTTCAAAATGCTGCATCTTGTATAATGGAAACGAGCATACTGAATTAAATTAAAACACTGTTCTACTTAAGCTGCTTAATTAAGTATAATGACAGACAAACCAGGATATTCCTAGTCCTACCATACCAGACATATCATGGAACTCTTGTATTTGGTCATAAATGCCGCCCGGTAGCACCACCACGGGAATATACTCGGCACAGCTGGTGACCACCGGGGCTGATGAGGACGACCTCCAAAATTGTTAATAACTTTTGGGGTGATCATTTTTTCCCCATTAAACGTGTAGTATACTGGGAAGAAGACAACTAGCCATGTTGGAGGTTATAATCGATGAGGGACAAAGCCCCTTCCTCCTCTCTGGGTCGTGTTCAGGTCTCTTGAGATATCCCATATCGCAACCCAGACAAGAAGAGTAATTAAAAAAATAAAAATAATTACTTGAACTTCAAAGACCTGTTGGGTCACGACGGGTCCAGATTTTAATGAAGAAATCGAGTGGATTTTTTTTTTTTTTTTTTTGCAATGTAGCTAAATATATGTAGAATGTGGAGGGGGAGGGAGGGAGATTTCAATGCGTTATAGCATAAGTGTCCATAGCAATTTTACAAGAGGGAAGCTATCTCTCCCGAAAATATGTTCTTCAACATCATGTTAGCTTTTGAAACTTCATCTGATAGGTTCAGGTTTATCATTTTTCTCAAACATTACCATTCAGCATCAGTCATCAATCTTCCTTGCGAATGAACAAGCTGGCGAACACTGCATACTTTTGACATTTTTCCCTGGCAAATTCAGAGATAACAAATGAATTGTCAACCTCAAAAGACATTCAACAGTTCTCTAAAATACTCACTCCATCACATCCTGTTATCACTTCCCCATTTGCCTCCTTCATCGGTGTTCCCATTTGTTCACTTAATTTTCAAGCACTATTTACCTCTTTCCATATATCTTATTCCACTAAAGTTTAGTGTTACTCACTCCAACTCCCATTTGCCCTCATCTTCAATTCCTTGCACCTTCATCTAGCCATTCTTCCATTTTCTTCTATACATCTCCCAGTCACTTGCACTCACTAATTAAGTAATGCCCATATACCACCTCTATCTTCTCTTTCACAAACAACTTCACTTTATAATCATTCCATCTTCCACCTCATGCTTGCCACAATGCATCTCTTGCACTGTCCCAAAATATCTCCTATTTCTCACCCATTCCTCTTGCTCCATTTACTCTCACCTTTTACCATTACTCACTCAATATCTCCTCGTGGCTCTTCATACAAGTCATTTCCCAGCTTACTCTCACCACTTTCTTCTTACTCCTAATGTTTCCCCTTTTCTGAAACCTCTACAAATCTTCTCCTTTGCCTCCACAGGGTAAATGATTGGACATCCCATCGGCTGCCCCTCTCAGCACATTCACATCCAAAAGCCTCTTTTCCAAGCCCATCAGTTAGTATCTGCTCCAATAATGCCCACTGAACATCTTTCTCACTCAACAAACACAAGTCCTAGTCTTTTGCATCAAAGCTACTGACACACTACGTCATCAGCTCCCAAAACACTTGCCTCTCATAATCTTTCTTCTCACGGCAAGGTATATAAACATTAATGATCCCCCACCTCCTGCCATCCACTTTCAGTTCTACCCACACCAGTCTAGAGCTCACTTTCTTACACCATTCCACACCCATAACTGTTTCAGCAGTGGCACGACCCTTTCCTTCCTTAGATCTTTTCCTTGCACGAACCTGACTAACCTTCTAAGACATTTCCAAATAATTCTTCTCCTTCACCCTTGAGCTTTGTTTCACTCAGAGCCAAAACATCCAAGTTTCTTACCTGAAACAATACCTATCTCTCCTTTCTTCTTACATTGGTTACATCCACACACATTCAGACACACAAGACTGAGCTGTCCAGGATGCTGAGCACTCCTCGCTTGGCTCCTTCTCTTTCAACTTTTAGAAATTGAATTATAAGAATGGAGGTTTGCAGGCCCTTGCTCCCACTCCTTTACTTGCCTTCTACAAGCAGGAAATATAGAAGCAGAATTCTTCCTCCTCTATCTTGGGGATGGGGAGAAAGAATACTTCCCACGTATTCCCTGCGTGTCGTGGAAGGCGACTAACAGGGGAGGGAGCAGGGCGTTGGAAATCCTCCCCTCCCGTTTTTAATTTTCCAAAGGAAAGAACAGAGAAGGGAGTCAAGTGAGGAAATTGCCTCTAAGGCTCAGTCCTCTGTTCTTAATGCTACCTCCTTAACCAGGGAAATGGCAAATATGTATGAAATATACATATTCTATACAAATATATACACACACACACACACATCTTTCTTTTCTTTCAAACTATTCGCCATTTTCCGCGTCAGCAAGGTAGCGTTAAGAATAGAGGACTGGGCCTCTGAGGGAATATCCTCACCTGGCCCCCTTCTCTGTTCCTTCTTTTGGAAAATTAAAATATATATATATATATTTTTTTTTTTATTATACTTTGTCGCTGTCTCCCGCGTTTGCGAGGTAGCGCAAGGAAACAGACGAAAGAAATGGCCCAACCCCCCCCCCCATACACATGTATATACATACGTCCACACACGCAAATATACATACCTACACAGCTTTCCATGGTTTACCCCAGACGCTTCACATGCCTTGATTCAATCCACTGACAGCACGTCAACCCCGGTATACCACATCGCTCCAATTCACTCTATTCCTTGCCCTCCTTTCACCCTCCTGCATGTTCAGGCCCCGATCACACAAAATCTTTTTCACTCCATCTTTCCACCTCCAATTTGGTCTCCCTCTTCTCCTTGTTCCCTCCACCTCCGACACATATATCCTCTTGGTCAATCTTTCCTCACTCATCCTCTCCATGTGCCCAAACCACTTCAAAACACCCTCTTCTGCTCTCTCAACCACGCTCTTTTTATTTCCACACATCTCTCTTACCCTTACGTTACTCACTCGATCAAACCACCTCACACCACACATTGTCCTCAAACATCTCATTTCCAGCACATCCATCCTCCTGCGCACAACTCTATCCATAGCCCACACCTCGCAGCCATACAACATTGTTGGAACCACTATTCCTTCAAACATACCCATTTTTGCTTTCCGAGATAATGTTCTCGACTTCCACACATTCTTCAAGGCCCCCAGGATTTTCGCCCCCTCCCCCACCCTATGATCCACTTCCGCTTCCATGGTTCCATCCGCTGCCAGATCCACTCCCAGATATCTAAAACACTTCACTTCCTCCAGTTTTTCTCCATTCAAACTCACCTCCCAATTGACTTGACCCTCAACCCTACTGTACCTAATAACCTTGCTCTTATTCACATTTACTCTTAACTTTCTTCTTCCACACACTTTTCCAAACTCAGTCACCAGCTTCTGCAGTTTCTCACATGAATCAGCCATCAGTGCTGTATCATCAGCGAACAACAACTGACTCACTTCCCAAGCTCTCTCATCCCCAACAGACTTCATACTTGCCCCTCTTTCCAAAACTCTTGCATTTACCTCCCTAACAACCCAACCCCATCCATAAACAAATTAAACAACCATGGAGACATCACACACCCCTGCCGCAAACCTACATTCACTGAGAACCAAGTATATATACAAGTAGGAAGAGAGGAAAGTGATTGGTTCTCAGTGAATGTCAGTGGCAGGGGTGCGTGATGTCTCTGTGGCTGTTTAATTTATTTATGGTTGTGGTTGTTAAGGAGGTGAATGCAAGAGTTTTGGAGGGAGGGGAACGTATACAGTCTGTTGTGGATGAGAGGGCTTGGGAAGTGAATCAGTTGTTATTCGCTGATGATACAGCTCTGGTGGCTGACTCAGGTGAGAAACGGCATAAGTTGGTGACTGAGTTAGGGAAAGCATGTAAAAGAAGAATGCTGAAAGTAAATGTTAGCGAGGTAGCACAAGGAAACAGACGAAAGAATGGCCCAACCCACCCACCTACACATGTATACACATACACGTCCACACATGCAAATATACATACCTATACATCGCAACGTATACATATATATATACACACACAGACATATACATATATACACATGTACATAATTCATACTGTCTGCCTTTATTCATTCCCATCGCCACCTCGCCACACATGAAATAACAACACCCTCCCCCTCATGTGTGCGAGGTAGCGCTAGCAAAAGACAACAAAGGCCCCATTCGTTCACAGTCTCTAGCTGTCATGTAATAATGCACCGAAACCACAGTGCTGTCATGCGTAATGCATTAAAACCACAGCTCCCTTTCCACATCCAGGCCCCACAAAACTTTCCATGGTTTACCCCAAACGCTTCACATGCCCTGGTTCAATCTACTGACAGCACGTATACCATATCGTTCCAATTCACTCTATTCCTTGCACACCTTTCACCCTCCTATATGTTCAGGACCCGATCGCTCAAAATCTTTTTCACTCCATCCTTCCACCTCCAATTTGGTCTCCCACTTATCCTTGTTCCCTCCACCTTCGATACATATATCCTCTTTGTCAATCTTTCCTCACTCATTCTCTCCATGTGACCAAACTATTTCAATACACCCTCTTCTGCTCTCTCAACCATACTCTTTTTATCACCACACATCTCTCTTACCATTTCATTACTTACTCGATCAAACCACCTCACACCACTTATTGTCCTCAAACATCTCATTTCCAACACATCCAACCTTCTCCACACAACCCTATCTATAGCCCATGCCCCACAACCATGTAACATTGTTGGAACCACTATTCCTTCAAACATACCCATTTTTGCTCTCCGAGATAACGTTCTCGCCTTACACACATTTTTCAACGCTGGCAGAAAGGGGCTGGAAATACTCCCCTCCAGCTATACTTTTCCAAAAGAAGGAACAGAGATGGTGGCCATAAGAGGAGTTTTCCCTATAAAGCTCAGTCATCTGTTCTTGAATGCTACCTTCTAATGCAGAAAATGGTGAATATGTAAGGAAAAAAGAAAAAATGTATTTATATACATTTCTTTCCTCATGCTTCTTTGCTATTTCCTGCATTAGTGAAGAAGCACCACAAACTGACAAAGAAAGACCACATTCCCTCACATTCATTGACTAGTTGTCATGTGCTATACATTGAAACCACAGGCCCTATACACAAGGCTCCACTGACCTTAGCATGGTTTCCCCTAGCTGCTTCACACGTCCCGGTTCAGTCTATTGACACATTGACCCTAGTATATCACATAGTTGCAATTCACTCTATATCATGCACACCTTTCACCCTCTTGCATGTTTAAACCCCAATCACCCAAAATCATTTTGACTCCAACCCAAACTTTTCTCCACTGAAACTTACACCCCAACTAACTTGTCCTTCTGCCCTGATAAACCTAATAACCTTGCTTTTATTTACATTTTGTCTTAACTTCCTCCTTTCACACACTCTCCCAAACTAATTCACCAACTTTTGTAGTTTCTTACTTGAATCCTACTTAGTCACTTGCCTGACACTCAATAAAAATTTCCCACTGCATCTAGCATATTTCTTCTTACACCACATAATCATAAGACTTTCCATAAGGCAACTCTCTGTTAATATTTCTTTATTATTTTTTCTAATTGTAATACATCACTGTTTCCTGTGTCTGCGAAGTAGCAGCAGGAACCAGATGAATAATGGCCCATCCACTCATATACGCATATATATATATATATATATTTATCTATTTATATATATTTTGCTTTGTCACTGTCTCCTGCGTTAACGAGGTAGCGCATGGAAACAGACAAAAGAATGGCCCAACCCACCCACATACACATCCACACATGCAAATATACATACCCACACATCTCAACGTATACATATATATACACACACAGACATATACATATATACACATGTACATAATTCATACTGTCTGCCTTTATTCATTCCCATCACCGCCCTGCCACACATGAAATAAAAACCCTCTCCCCCCTCATGTGTACGAGGTAGCGCTACGAAAAGACAACAAAGGCCACATTCGTTCACACTCAAGTCTCTAGCTGTCATATAATAATGTTTTGGAAAGAGGATAATAATGTGTGAAAACAAGAGACCAAATAGGAACACTGGCAAAGGGGGCAGAAGGGAAAGTGCTAAAAGGTAGTGATGAGGTGAGGAAGAGGTAGGGTGAGTATTCTGAAGGAATGTTGAATGTGTATGAGGACATGGTGGCGGACGTAGGGTGTTAAGGTTACAGTGGTATGTGAAGTGATAGAATCATGGAGAGTGGTTTGGTGAAGAACGAAGAGGTGGTAAAAGCCTTACATAGGATGAAATGTGGTAAGGTGGCTGCAGTGGAAAAGGAATCAAAGTTGAATTTCTTAAGGTAAGAATTTTCAATATATGTATGGATCATGATGAAGCCCCTGAAGATTGAGGGAATGCATGTATAGTGCCATTGTAAAAAGGCAAGGGAGATAAAGTTGAGAGTTCAAACTACAAAGGCAAAAGTTTGTCGAGTATATCAGCTAAGTTGTGTGGGAGGGTAGTGACTGCGAGAGTGAAGACATGTACAGAGCATCAAATTGTCAGGAGCAGTGTGGTTTCAGAAATGGCAGAGATTATGTGGATCAAGCATTTGCTTTAAAGAATGTGAAAAATACTTTAAGAAACAGATGAATCTATATCTCTGATGCCTGTTCCAATTGGAACTCCCTTAAGGGGGTGGCCACGGCAACAGTCTCCATAACTTGAAAACCCCTTTCCCACTTCTTAGCCTTTAGTACTTCATCCTTAACAGGCCACTAGCAGAGGGCAACTCTAGCACAGACCTGTATGCGGCAATTATGAATCTGGAGAAAGTGTGTGATATACTTGACAGAGATACTTTGTGGAAGGTCTTATGAATATACTGTGTGGGAGGAAAGCTGCAAGAAAGAGCAAGTTTTTATCAAAGAAGTAAGTAGGAAGAGAGGAAAGTGAACTATTCCAAATATGAAAGTTGGTCTGTGGCAAGAGTGAGTGATGTCACCATGGATGTTTAATTTGTTTATGGATTAGATGGTGAAAGGTAAATACAAGTCTTGGAGAGAGGGGCGAGTATGCAGTCAGTGGGAGAGAGGGTTTGGGAAGTGAGTCAGTTGTTATTTGTTGATGATACACCACTGGTGGCAGATTCGAGTGAAAAACAGCAGAAGTTGGCGACTGAACTTGGAAGTGAGTAAGAAAGGAAAAAAATTAAGAGTGAATCTGAATGAAAGCAAGGTTTATCAGGGTTGGGGGAAAAGTTAGTTGGGATGCGAATTTGAATGGAGAAAAATTGGAGGATGTGAAGAGTGTACATGGAAGCAAATGGAACTATGGAAGTGGTAGTAAGTCATAGGGTAAGGGAAGGGCTGAAGGTTCTGAGAGCACTGAAGAATGTGTGGAAAGAGAGAAAATTACCTGGAAGGGCAAAAATGGGCATGTTTGAAGGCCCAACAATATTATGTGGATGCAGGGCACAGGCTATAGATAAGGCTGTGCAAAGGAGGGTGGATGTGTTGGAAATGAAATGTTTAAAGACAAAATATGGTGTGAGGTGGCTTGATCAAGTAAGCTATAAAAGGATGAGAGAGATATGTGGTAATAAAAAGAGTGGTTGATAGAACAGAGGGTATACTAAAATGGTTCAGACATATGCAGGCAATAAGTGAGGAAAGGTTGACAAAGAGGATTTATGTGTCGGAAGTGGAGGGAATGAGGAGAATGGGGAGATGAAATTGGAGATGAAAGGATGGAGTGAAAAAGAATTTGAGTGATCAGGGCCTGAACATAAAGAAGGGTGAAAGGACAGAGTGAATTAGAATGATGCAGTATACTGGGGTAAATATGCTGTCAGTGGACTGATCCAGGGCATGTGAAGCATCTGAGGTAAACCATCCTAAGGTCTATGGGGCCTGGTTGTGGACATGGACCTATGGTTTCAGTACATCACACATGAAAGCTAGAGAATAGATGTGAGTGAACATGGCCTTTCTTTGTTCCTGTGTTCGTGGTGCTACCTCACTAACACCGGAAACAGCGAACCAGTATGAAGAAAAAATTTGTTATTGACAAGGTTTTTATAGAATTGCAATTGTATTTATTGGACTGGATATGGACATTAGACTTAAAAATATGCAAAGTGAAACCTTAAGAATTATATTTGACCACTAAAGTACTCATCATGTGGAAAGAACAAGGGTATACTTTAAATCAATCTTACTTATCATGTGGATAGAACAAGGCCATACTCTACATAAGTCTTATAACAGGACTGAAACTTTAATGTCATGTTAAGATCATATTTTCTCTACAGAACTGTTAAAGCATATATGCCATGGAACAAATGACTCAACATGTATCCAAATGACAGCCTTTCACATGGTACCGTTATGAGTACATCAGTTGTAAAAAAAAAAAAAAAAAAAAAAAAAGCATTTCCTGCCTCCATGACATCACCATACTTATCCACCAAAGAAACTAATTATTCACAATCTTCAGCTTCAATGCTAGGGCAAACCAGTGCTCATGAACATATTCAAAAACTCAAAAATGAAAGTACCACAGCTGAGTGCTTCATGAACACACAAAAGCTCTGGTGGAAATACAGCCTAATGCATCTATACTGAAGGCCCTCTGAACTTTGCCATGGGAGAGGGATGAAAGTGCTGCATCGGTGGCAATATATCAGGAAAAATATCATGATAAACAGCTGGGCATCTACCATACAAACTGAAATGTCTGCCACACTCATCACTCTCATAGAAATCAACATAACAGAGTTCGATCATCTATGGTTCTTTATCCTCACTACTAACCTTATCTACTGTAAGGACAGAATGTAACTTGTTCAACTCTCAAGCTAGAGACAGATCTTCATACATGATTGGTCAATGGATACAAATGAGAATGTTATAGATTCTCTCTCCCATGGGCCTCAGGGAGCATGGAAAAGTAGTTGTTTTAGCCAAAATTGGACTTAGTTCAGAAGCTGTCGAAAACAGAATTGGGTTGTCAATCAAAAGTCTATGTCTATCCATATTTGTATCTCTAATGAATGTTGCCTCCAGGAAGTCCCTCAAGGGGGATGACCATGGTAACATTGTCTCCATAACCAGTGAACTCCTATGCTGCTTCTTAGCAGCCTTTAGTGCCTTACCCCTAACAGTCCACTTGTAGAGGGCAACTCTAGTGTAGTGTTTCCAGAAGCCCCTACTTTATGTTCCTACCAACTACTTCTACCCAACATTCCTACCTACTACTAGTTAATGCTCCTGCCTAATGTTCTTACCTACTACTTCCATCTATTGCTCCTACCATTTTGCCAAAAGGCAGGACTAGTGCATAGCACTAACCAGAGGAAAATCCAAAGTTACAAAGAATGAGTTGTGTGAGTTTACGTTTGTGGAAAGAGTGCAAGTAGTCCATGTTTGGGTAAGGCAGAAAGAAAAGACAGCTAGCTGGGTCAAAGGAGTACAACTTGACAACCAATATAGTGGTGTCTCACTATAAAGCCAATTCCCCCCACCCCTCTCTCTCTCTCTCTCGCTCTATTCACCCCAATATCCAGATAGGCAGTGCCAGTAATATACCTACCAACTGATACCTTTCCACAAACATAATACTTATCTCTCCTTCTTTCTTTCCTATGCAATATAGTACATCATTCAGAAAATATTCTATCACTTTGCATTGATGATGGTTGTAAGATTTATCATTTGATGAACACAGTATTGGAGAGCAATCACTTATCAGATGGATGTAAAAAAAAAAGTATAAAACCAAGAACAGTATTGCAAATTATTAAGTATTGTAAATATTTTTACAATGAAGGTACTTTGAACTTCAACATAATTGCTTCATAATAGTGAAGTTTTTACAATAATCATGATTTGGTGTATACAGCATTATAAAGCAATCACTTCTGAACAAATGTACATGTAAAAAAACAAAAGTGTAGGACCATGCCACAATATCATAAATATTTACACTATGGCAGCAGCAATAACCTTACAGTAATTGCTTCATAATAGTAAAGTAATTTAGATGATACCAACAGACCTCTCTGAGGTAAATACGCAAGTGCAAATACACACCAGTAGAAGCATTTTCCATCACAGAATACCTATGCAAAACATGTTCATGGAGAAAGTAATGATTGGTAAGAAACAAGATGTCACTGCTAGATTATGGACTATGTGTAATTACTATTGATGCTTTGGCCTATCTGTATTTACTTCTTGCATCTACTCTGTAAATTTCCGACATGAAACACTGTAAAGTTATATATCAAACCAACCTGTTATAATTTTTGTAATTATCATCTACCCACTAGGATCTAACCGACCATCTGTAACGCTCTTGCACCACTGCTCACATGATAAGAATGAGGTGAACAATGCAATACCCAGTAAGAGCAGTACAAATCATCGCAATTGGAAAAATTATCCATCTGTGCAGCACTCATACTTTTTTCGGTATCTGTGCTACAGATGTCTTATATTTAAGATGGTATGAACTGCAACCATTTTTGGATGGTTGCCTCTTCCTGTCCTCATTTAAATTCACAGGCATGCATTTTTGGTATACAGAGATGCCTTGTGTCACATTCAATTATGTGTAGCATCTGGATAAAAAAAATCCTGTATCAACTACCAATATAAGAGGGTGAAGGTATGATCCTGTCCATCCCACATATGCCCTTGCTAGTTTTTGGAATGAATGTGCAAGTTCAGTCCAGCAAACTGGTGTTTGTGCCTGGGGCACTGATTATGACAATGATTTAGCAGATACTGAATGTTGTTTTTATCATAAGAAAGTGATCTTGACAGTGATATAAAGGGCAAGCATACATGTTGATGTTTTATAGCATTGTACAGTAAATAAAAGAGTACAATATACAAAACTGAATTATGTACATATCTGAAAATTATGTATATAAAACATAATAAGTGATATATCAGAATATTATGCAAATATGTCACACGTAAAAAGCACTGTGACACTTACTGAAACATTTCATGTAATAATTATCTATCTCTCCACAAAGTCTCGTAACATACAGTGTACTTACAAATGAAAACAATTGCATTCATGAAATTTCAAACTAAGCATTTTGGTGGTTGAGCACCGTCATCAGCAGCAATAATCCAGGCATTGCACCACTGGCTGGTACACGAAGTTGAAGGTCCGGAAATCAACAAATTGGATATGTTTGCAACAAATTAGATACATTTGCCTGATCCTCTTTTTAACATTTATTTCATATCACTGAAGATAAGCGTACATAATCTTAAATATCTTTTATAAACCCACATACTAGGGCCCCCTAAATTTGGAGGACTTCATTGCTAAAGAGTTTATGAACAGCTTTTAGTTCATAAAAATATAGGAAACTTGCATATATCTTCACATTTTTTCAAAAGATGTCTCACTGAAGGGGTGGAGTCGATTCATCTGGCATCTTCCAAGGCTTTGCCCTGCATATATTTCCTAACCCCAAAGGATGCTCAGAAATGTGGTCTTGGGCCTTACTCTCTCAGAAAAATTTGGCTGCACTACTGCTGAATGTTTTACCAAAAGTTAAAGTAGAGGCAGGTATTCTTAAAACAGGAAAAATAAAATTGTGGCACTTTGTATTTAATTAACAAAATTTGTTTATTCACAGTAACCTTCCCTCCACTTAAGTTTGAACTACAGAGGCACTACTGTACTTTTAACATAAAAATATGTTTGTAGAAATATGGATTACTGTAAGACATGGAGCAAGGCAACTGATAATAGTAAACTGAGAGCCATAAATTTAATTGACTGGACACAGTAAGAAAATATCATGAGATGCAAGTATTGCAGATGTCCTTTAGACAAAACAATAATAGAAAACTCTTACTTTGCATTCCTTCACAAGGTTGGAGGCATTATCAATAATAACCTGGATTCATTCAGAATACAGTACCCAATATCTGGTAGGTTATGTGAAACACATATCTTGGGATAAATAACCTAAGGATAGAAAATGGATATGGTGTAGCCTTTCAAATCATTTATTTGATAACATTCATACCTAATAGTAAAAGTTTGTATGTTACAGTACATATAAACAGTGCTTCTTCGTCTCTGGCACAGTGGGTCAGCCTCCCTGCCTTTGGCCACACGGGAGGGGAGTAGTGCATGCTGCCAGACACCTTACAGAAAAGGGGCACATTATACTGTACATCCAAAATTTTTTAACTTTTTACTAATGAAGCGTCAGCAGTGTGCACTACCCCTGAACCACTGGCCTGCTGGTATACTGAGGGACCATGGCAGGCAGCCGTGACACTGAGCGATCACTAGGTCACTGCCATTTCAGGAATGGGTCAGTGTCACGGGTAGCGGCTACAGCATTTTAGTAAATGCAACCAAGAATATCCTGTACCTGACACTAAAATAATCTAGTTTGAGCTTTCAGATGAACCTTAAAAACAAAGACGTCTGCATCTCATTGCAGAATTTAACAAAACATCATGGTAATATCATCATGAGGACTGGCTTTTCTTGCAGCCAAAATACTTACAATGCAACTAATGCATGACAATACAAAAGACGGTAATGTACATGTACTTCACACTCACATAGTAAAGAGGTTAGAATGGTTAAATTAACTAAGTGAAATGAGTGAATGGAATGCTTCCAGGCAAGAGACAAATTGGGCAATGGACAATATACAAAACGGTCCTCATAGAAAATGGGTTGTAGTTGAGAGAGCAGGGCAATTGGCAACAGCTTACCTATGGGAATATGGATGATGGGGATGTACCTTGCACTCAGTTTTACTTGCCCAGTTTGCCACACTTGGAAACATAAGTAGCACTTATCTTTCACCTCCACAGTAGATTCTAATGTACAAGCACACAACTCTTGCTCAGATGAAATAAATGTCATCTTAGAAATGAGATGGGTACTTCAAAATGACCCATCCTACATAAATAAAGTGGCTAAACAATGAAAACAATAATTGATTACATGAAAAAATATCCTTAAAATGTGTAAGTAAGAATGCACCAATTTTGCAGTCTTTCCTATACCGTCCTAAAGGGGGAGAAAAAGTAGCAAGATTGTACTACATATACTATTACAAAACTGGAACAAATACACAGCAAAAATACACAGTATCTCTACAAGAATTGAGAAAATTACGTATTTTGGTACAGGACGGTATTGGAGAGTACACTTAGGCAGTACATTTACATTTATTCATAAGTATTCAATACAGGAGGTTTATTCTTGCATCATTCACTACAGCGAACAGCGAGAAGAGACAGAAGAGAGCTTTAAGTTACATGGAGACAACTACGGTACACCTCAGCAGCTCAGAAAAATCAGGAAACGAGATGATGACCCTTTAGATGGCTACTGGAGTCAAAATAACGCTAACAGTTCATGAAAAGAGGGCAGGCTACTCTGCTTATTTTTTGTAGTTACACTTTTGTCAATGAAGAACATTGTTTTTCGTATACTGCAGTATTATCACTGTATACTTGTGGTCTAGCTACCTTGCACTACTCCTGCACTACCCATACAAACATGCGCGCTTGGCAGCCACGGGTCCTATGGGCCACCAGTAGTGCGCCACTTGGACCCGTTGCCACCCTTACACTACCGTACAAACCGTATGGAAAAGGACTTAACATTACCAAATGTTAAACGGATTGCAAAGAGTATTATTAGAATTTTCTATCCATACTAATAATATACAATTACACAAGACCATCTAACTTTTTCCCTTTTCAATTTTCAAGTCTTATCTATCCATATAAAAATAGACCTACTTCAAGGTTCCAGGTCCTTAAGTGTTCATTATCCAGTGTATCACAAGATAATCTGTGTGGTCTCATTTTCTCCTAAGTAATACCCTGCATCAACCAGGCAGTGCCACAGGGGCACTACCCCACCAACTGTGCTTTGCTGCGGATGGGCCGGGAGGTGCCGCACCGTTGTTTTCCTACGACCATACCTACATCACTTGCCCCTGCAACCATGGGTGGCTTGAACAGCAATGCAAGTCTGGTCATCTGCCTCTCGGCCAAGTGTGGCCAGCCCAAGACCATAAAAGTATTTCCATGGCCAAGGGAGGGCCACACCCTCAGAGTTCCACCAGATCAAGAACACAGTAACTCAGGCCAGTCAATGACCAGCAAACACACACATTACACAACCCATCAGAACACAATGGAACACAAACAAAAAACAACAGAAACATCCAATCAGTGTGCGTTGAAACAACAAACAGACATCTTGAGAGCCAGTTCGGTCTGACCATTACTTTTTTCCAGTCTTGGTGCTGCTGCCGTCCAGAGTACGTATACTGGGTTGGATGGGGCCCACTGGGCATTGTGGCCCTATAGCCACGCCAAGGTGTGGTGGGCCGCCCAGTGGAGCGTTTGCAGGGCCGGGGGGGCAGCCGGGCCTCACTGGCCACACTCTCCTATGCTACATGGATACAGAGGCTTGTACGGGTCACCGCGGACCGCCTGGTGGACCGCACCAACCTGGGTGGTCACGCGGGGCGGGAGGGCCGCTAGTCACGCTGTAGCCCACCTCGCCGTGGGTGATGCAGAATATATCTGGCTCACTCGCCAATGAGGAACATGTGTGTATTTTTTAAAGAATGTTCAAACAGCAGAAACTTTATTAAAAGCCTACACATATAAGCAACACGAGTGTGACTATCACATACCAACCGTATACATGGTTCTGGGGCTCCCTGGCAGTGGGAGGGTCCACTACCACAGTATCCACCTTCTCCTTCCATGGCACTTTCTGTCTCACACATCCAAAATTGCCTTGTACACATGCTGTGCTACTTGCTGATTTTCTCATTCATTCATATTTACATGGTTTCATATTGTATACAACAAGATTAATGCATCACTAGCTCTTTTAATTAGCTGAACAGGCTTGGACCCTTGATACAGATACTGGTCCATTTGTGAGATGCAAGATAGTTGGGTATGCTCACAGAAATGTAACCATGGATGGATGAGGCTGGGCAACATTGTGGACAAGTGGATATCAAGATGGCGTAGCGCTATGGGTCATGAGAGCATCACCCATGGGCGAGTGGTGGGCACTTGGCAGCGGCAGTGTGGTGTGTGGAGCGGCTGTGGGTGGCTACCCGCCCCGGCTCTCGTATACTGTGGGCTGGGCGGGCCCCGCTGGTCCCGCTCAGCTGCAGGGCGCACGGCGGCGGCCCGCTGCCTGCACACTGGGCTGACAGCTCTGATCACTGTTGCCTGAGGTGGGCCACATGCAGCCCATGTGGCCAACATGCCACAGTGTGGTTAGGCCAAGAAGAGCCACATGCAGCCCAATCGTGGCTGGTGAGCCGGAGTTACACGGCCTGCACTATGTATCTGAAGGATGGGTGGGCCGCGGGAGGTAGTGTGGGGGCGGGGGAGGGCAGCCTGGCAACTAGAGGTTGGCCGCCGCCACATCAGGAAGATTAGTGGAAAGGCTCACCAGGCCACCCCACCACGCCGGCCCGGACTCCACAACCCGCTAACCGCCCACGCGTCTTATTGCTGCTGAAACAAAAGAATGTATAATATTAGTCACCATACAGGAAAACTCAGTTTTGTACAGTGTTTGCAGAAGTCCACGTGCTCAGATCTTTACTGCATTATTACACAAACAAAACAACACATGTAGTTTTCTTAATAAAATAGAGCAATCTGTCGTGCAAGTGTCTGGATGCATGACTATTTACTCAATGAAAGTTAGTAAAATAAACAATACAAACACTAAAAAACAAAAATAATTGTAAGCACAACACTTCAATACGATGGTAAGTTTCTAGTAGACATGCTGAGAAAACAAGTTTAAAGGAGCAATGATATGGTGCAATCTATATTCCTGGTGTAAAGAAAGGCATATCAATGGGCATTAGAGCAACACCTAAAGAAGACAGTAATTAGAAGATTGCACACTAGGCCATGCGACGGAACTATTTCTACAGGGAGGGACCACAGCGACATCTAGACTACCACGCCACAAGGATTCTAGTGTCCCACGGTGCTTTGGGTTAATCCCAAAATGTAACTACCAACATAAAAGCCAGTGAATTGTTGAAGTACATCACACTGGTACATTGCTTATTTGCTCATGCAATGTAAAAGTTTCTCAAGACAACTGAATTTCTGAGAAAAAAAATGTTGGTTACTCCCTTCAAACACTATACTAACTATGCTACATTGAAAAATGACCCAATAATGTTGTCAAACACTATGAACAGTAACAATGAGCCAGGGGTCATGAAATACCATCAACTAACTTTAGGTGTGGGTGGAGGGCGGGCTGGGCGTGGGCGGATGTATGTGTGCCGCCTACACATCAGGCGACTCTGGGTGGAGGTCGTAGCCCATGCCCTGGCAATGAACACCCTAAGGTCAATACTGATAAGGGAAAAGGGGAAAGCGGCAGGTGGGATTACCCTTTACACTGCAACCACGCAAACCTTACTTGACCAGTATATGTACCAGACCATGTTTTTATCAACATAATCACAACATTCTTTCAACTGAACATGTTTTCATATCTTTAATAATTCAAAGCTAAACAGTTACAAGAGAAAGTTACAATAAAGCTCGATTCATTAGTCAAAATCTTATAGAATATAATTCATTGTAAACATAAGAATCCATATATCAATGTGTTCACATAACTCACGTAACATTACAATAATGGCATTTCAAAAAAGTACTTTATCAATGGTATCAAATGTGTTATGGGTAACACACAGCTAAAGAATGAAAAGAAGAAAAAATCAAATGCAGTAATGCTCACAGTATGATTAAGAGATATATGAATGCTAAGATATACTGCTTATGTTTAACCAACATGAATTACTGAACCCTGCACCATATGAAGATGGTGTAGGAGTATGTGTCAAGGGCAAAGAGGTGGGCTAACAAGAGGCAACTGCCAAACTTTCATTAGACTACTCAAAGAGCAATAAAATACCTCACATTTCAAATCAAAAAAGTTATATTATTCGTTACCTCACTCAAGCAGGAGAGGTATAAAAAATTCACATTATCATTATTGTAATCATAAATCAAAGCTATGAGCTTATTCATCAATGAAAAAACTGAAAGTACACTAGAGGAGGGAGAAGGATGGAAGCAGAAGCATGAAGACAAGCAGTGAATAATATATGCAGATAGTTGACCTTGAGAGAGAAAGTGAGATAAAGTGTTGCAGAAAAAAGGAAAGTGGGAAAGACATGAGAGTGATTGGTAAGAGGAAGAACAATGGTTATGGTGGAAGACATCACATATCATCTGATCTGCATCATTAAGACTGAAATTAGTAAGGTTTTCACCATTCTAAAATATATTTCTAATTATATTATAACAATTATTATCATCATTCTGTTATTACTGGACTCTGCCTGATACTGATCACACCATGAGCGAGAAGTCACTTTGGCAAGGCTGTATCATTCAACAGTTAGAAAAAAGTACAGTTTTGTCAAGGACTTTCTCTTGCTATAGGAATCTATCACTTCCCTACTCCTGAATGGAATACAGCCTTGAAGCTACCAGAGCTCCACAACAGGTGTCCTTGAGTTGTCTAATAATTATGGAATAAAATAATAACAATAGCAATAATAACAACAGTAACAGTTGGGAAAAAAAAATTCCTGCCCATGCATCCCTAGATGTTAAAGAATGCAATTAAGAGAAGTGGGAGTTGGGGGCTGGATATCCTCCTTCCTCAACATATTACTTTCCAAACAAAGGAACAAAGGAAGGATTTTCTTTCTCTAAGGCTCAGTCATCTGTTTCAAACATTACCTCCCACAAACAAGTATCAGTGAACAAGTATGAAATAATAATAATAATAATAATAATAATAATAATAATAATAATAATAATAACAACAATAATGGATTTGCATGTAGCATTTATGGATTTGGAGAAGGCATATGTTGGATGCTCTGTGGAAGGTATTAAGAGTATATGGTGTGGGAGGTAAGCTGTTAGAAGCAGTGAAAAGATTTTATCGAGGATGTAAGGCATGTGTATGAGTAGGAAAAGAGGAAAGTGACTCGTTCCCAGTGAATGTCTGTTTGTGGCAGAGGTGTGTGATGTCTCCATGGTTAATTGTTTATGGATGGGGTTGTTAGAGAGGTGAATGCAAGTTTTGGAGAGAGGGGCAAGTATGCAGTCTGTTCAGGATGAGAGGGCTTGGGAAGTGAGTCAGTTGTTGTTTGCTGATGATACAGTACTGGTGGCTGATTCGGGAGAGAAACTGCAGAAGCTGGTGACTGAGTTTGGTAAGGTGTGTGAAAGAAGAAAGCTGAGAGTAAATGTGAATAAGAGCAAGGTTATTAGATTCAGTAGGGTTGAGGGACAAGTTAATTGGGAGGTAAGTTTGAATGGAGAAAAACTGGAGGAAGTGAAGTGTTTCAGATATCTGGGAGTGGATTTAGCAACGGATGGAACCATGGAAGCAGAAGTGAGTCACAGGGTGGAGGAGGGGGTGAAGGGTCTGGGAGCGTTGAAGAATGTGTGGAAGGCGAGAACGTTATCTCTGAGAGCAAAAAATGGGTATGTTTGAAGGAATAGCGTTTCTAACAATGTTATATGGTTGCGAGGCATGGGCTACAGATAGAGATGTGCGGAGGAGGGTGGATGTGTTGGAAATGAAATGTTTGAGGACAATATGTGGTGTGAGGTGGTTTGATTGTGTAAGTAATGAAAGGGTAAGAGAGATGTGTAGTAATAAAAAGTGTGGTTGAGAGAGCAGAAGAGGATGTACTGAAATGGTTTGGTCACATAAAGAGAATGAGTGAGAAAAGATTGACAAAGAGGATATATGTGTCAGAGGTGGAGGGAACAAAGAGAAGTGGGAGACCAAATTGGAGGTGGAAGGATGGAGTGTAAAAGATTTTGAGTGATCGAGGCCTGAACATACAGGAGGGTGAAAGGCATGCAAAGAATAGAGTGAACTGGAACGATGTGGTATACCAGGGTGGACATGCTGTCAGTGGATTGAACCAGGGAATGTGAAGCATCTGGGGTAATAATAATAATAATGTAAGGTATTTCATTGCTCTCTGAGCAGTCTAACAGAAGTTTGAGAGTTGCCTAAAGTTTGGCCAATGGCATGGTGTCGGGTTCTGTAATACTATTCCTAGGCAATTGGGAAAGAGAAAATTTTTTAAATATCCCACGCACACTGTAGAGGGCAACTAAGAGGGTTAGGAGTGGGAATGAAAATTCTCCCCCTGTAATTCAAATTCTGAAAATGGGTGGGTAAGGGTGGGGGTGGGTGAGTGTGTGTGTGTGGAGTTGCGTGAGATGTACTCATCCTCCTCGAAGGCTCCGGCTGGGATGCCTGAATGCATGTGGATGTAAGTATGAAGAGGATGAAAGAGAAATAAGTAGTATATACTTGAGAAAAGAAACCTGGATGTTCTAACTCTGAGTGAAACAAAGCTCAAGGGTATGGAGAAAAGTGAATCAGGGATAGTGTGAAGGCAGAAGCTCTAGAAAGGGTAGCACTCCTGACAAGGGAGGGGTTGTGGAATGTGTGAAAGAGTGGGCAGAGTTGAGCTCCAGAATGAAGTGGATAAATATGATAGACCAGGGGAGGTGGGCGATTAGCACTACTTGCGCACCTGGCTTCAGCATTACTGAGAAAGAGAGGCGAGTGGATTGAGAGGAGCTGAGTGAACATTTCAGCAATTTTGATGGGAGACATCAGGTACAGTAATGGGTGATCTGAATGGGAAAGGGGGTAATGTGGCAAGGGGCATTCAGTGCTGTACATGGAAATGGTGAACAGCTTGTAAAGCTGTGTTCTCAAAAAGGTCCAGTGACTGGGAATACCTGGTTTAAATGGGGAACATATAAAAGTATACATGGGTGAGTGGGCATTATGGGATTAAATACTAAATGACTGGGGGAAAAAAAAAAGGGATGTGAATGTGCTGAGAGGGGCAGGTGGTGGGATGTCTGATGGAGGTGAGGGTAAAAAATGTAAAGGCTTTATGATGAGGATATGGGTGTGAAGGGGGCCAGCTTGGAAAACTGGCTTGTGTTAAGTGATACCATTAAAGACTACGTGTAGAATGGCAAAAGGTGAGAGTAAATGAAGCTAGAGGAGTGGGTGAGGAATGGAAAGTGCATAGAAAAGCAGTGCACACATGTGTGAGAGAAGCGTGACGAAGGTGAAAGATGGGCATGTGAGAAAGGGTAGTGATTGTTGGGATGACATGGTAAAGTTGCTAGTGAAAGAAAAAAGCAAGGTGCATGGGTATTTTTTACATGGATGGAGTGCAAGCTAAAAAGGGGGTGAAGTGAGGGTTTGGGGTTAACAAGTATTGGTAAACTTCTTGAAGAAAAATTCTGCAAGGGTGTTAATAATGCGAGAAAAACATGAGAACAAATGGGAACACTGATGAGGGCAATGGGGAAGTGATAACAAGTAGAGATATAGTGAAAAAGATGGGATGATTATTTTGAAAGACTGTTGAATAAATCTAAAGACGGGGTGTGAGGTGCATAGGCTAGGGAGGTACATGAAGTGAGTGAGTCATGGCAAGTAGTTTGGTAAAAAGAGAAGAGATGGTGAAAGCCTTGTGGTAAATAAAACATGGCAAAGCAGTTGGAGTGGATTGTATTGCAGCTGAATTTGTTCAGAAAGGAGGCGATTGTATTGTTGAATGATTAATTAAGATTTTTAGTGTTTGGATCATGGGGATAAGGTGCCTGAAGACTAGAGGAATGCCTGAATAGTGCCATTGTATTACAGCAAGGACTAAAGATGAATGCTCATATTGCTGCTGTATAAATCTATTGAGTATACAAATTGAAGTGGTATGGGATAGTGGTGACTGAAATGGTGGTGGCATACACAGAGCATCAGACTGGGGAGGACCAATGTGTTTTCTAAAAAAGGTAGACGTGTGGATCAGGCGTTTTGTTTAAAATATGTCTACAAGAAATACTTGAGAGACCCTGAAGGATTTGTATAGATTTATAGATCTAGAGAAATCATATGATAAGGCTGACAAAGTTGTTTTGTGGAAGGTGTTAAGAATATATAGCGTGGAAGGAAAGCTATTAGAATCAATGAGGAGCTCTTATTATGAAAGTAATGTATGTGTATGTGTAAGTGGAGAGGAAAGTGAGTGAGTGGTCTCAGATGAAAGTGAATCTGTGAAAAGGATACGTAATGTCACCATGGCTATTCAGTGTGTTTATGGTTGGATTCGTGCGGGAAATGAATGCAAAGTTTTGGGGAGAGAGGTAGGTCTGCAGTTTGGCAGGGGTAGGGGTGCTTGGGAGTGAGTACGTTGTTGTTTGTTGATAACACTGCACTGGGGGTATATTTGAGTGACAAACCGCAGATTTTGGTTTCTGAGTTTGAGAAAATTTGAAAGGAGAAAACTGGGAACAAATGTGTATATAAGCATGTTTATCACGTTCAGGACAGGATAGAGACAGGTTAGTTGGAGTGTGAGTTTGACTGCAGAGAACTTGAAGAAAGCGAAATGTTATATACCTGGTAGTATACATGGCAGAGAATGGAACTGTTGAAGCTGAAGTGAGATAGGGTAGGTGAGGGAGCAAAAGGCCTGGGAGCAATGGAGAATATGTGGAGAGGTCACTCTCTGAGAGGATGAAGATCAGCATGCTTGACAATATAGTAGTCCCACTGGTGTGTATGGACATGAGACATGGGCTCTATATGAAAGGGGTAGAAGATGGTGAATGTGTTTGAAGTGAAATGTTTAAGGACTATATTTGGTATGAGGAGAAGTGACTGAGGAAGAACTGACAGGACAAGAGAGTGGCGAGGCAATAATTAGAGTATGGTTGAGAGAGAAGAGGATGTGCTGAAATGGTTTGGACATATGGAGAGAACGAGTGAAGAGTGGTTGACAAAGAGGATGTGTCATAAGTGATGGGGAGAGGCTACTATCTGGGAGGATGAAGATCACCATGCTTGATGATATAGTATTCCTACTAGCATGTATGAGCATGAGACATAGGCTCTAGGCAAGAAGGGGCAGAAGATGGTGATTATGTTTGAAGTGAAATGTATAAGGACTATATTTGGTATGAAGACAGGTGATTGAGCAAGAACTGACAAGAGGGTGATGTGGTAATAAGAGTGTGGATGAGAAAGATGAAGAGGATGTGCTGAAATGGTTTGGACATAGGAAGAGAATGATTGAAGGGTGGTTGACACAGAGGATGTGTCGTAAGTGATGGGGACAAAAAGAAAGGGGAGGCTGAACTGGAGATTGAAGGATGAAGTGGAAAAGATACGAGTGTTTGGGGGCATGAACATGCAGAAGTGTGCAATGCGTGCACAGGATAGAGTGGAGTGACATGGCATACAGGGGATGATGTGCTTTCAATGGACTAAACCTGGGCATATAAAGTGGTAGGGGGAACCATGAAAAGCTCTGAGGGGCCTGGTTGTGGATGGGGTGCTGTGGTTTTGATGCATTACACATGGCAGCTAAAGAATAAATATTAGTTAATTATGCCATCTCTTTGTCTGTTCCAAAGACTATCTCACTAATGCAGGATATGAAAAAAATATTACTACTACTAAAATTGTCATCATCATAATCATTATATTATTCTTTTCATTATCATTACTATTATCATTACTAGGACCACTTCTATGCAGCTTCTGCACCTTCAAAACTCCATTCTGTTCTGGATGGATCTATAGAGGTGATTCAGAAGCAGTACAGGATGTGTTGACCAGGTGTATGCCTTGTAGAATTTGCATGAGAAAATCTAAAGTAATGTATATGTATGTAGCATTCACATAACTGGAGAAAGAGTATGAAAAAAGTGATATATACACTTTGCATAAGGTGCTATGAATACATAGTGTGGCAGGAAAGCCTAGAGAAGTATGAAGGAGTTCTTATGAAGAGATTGTCATGTGTGAAAGAATGAGGAGAAGAGGGCAAGTCATTTCATGTGAAAGTGTGTTTGCATCAAAGGTGTGTAATGTCGTCATGGATGTTTCATCGGTTTCAGGATGGGGTTGGGAAGGAGGCAAATTTGAGGGATTTGGGCAAAGGGGTTGGGTTCGCAGTGTGTAAGGATCGGGAATCCCGGGAGGCCAATCAGTTGCTGTTTGCAGATGACATGGCTCTGGTGGCAGACTTGAACGACCAAGTGCAAAAGGTGGTGTCTGAGTCTGCGAGAGTGTGTGAAAGGAGGAAGTTAAGGGTTATTGTGAATAAAAGTAAGGTAATGAGGTTCAGCAAAGGAGACAGACAGTTAACATGTGAATGAAGAAAACCAGGAGGAAGTGGATAGCTTTTGACATCTATGAACGGATATGGCAGTGGATGGAACTATAGGAGCTGTGAACCACAGGGCAGATGAAAGTAAAAAGATCCTGGGTGTGTTGGGGAGTGTGTCAAAAAAGTTATAGTCTAAATGGGTGAAAAGGTTTTATGGCAGAATAGTCGTGATGATGCAGTATGGATGTATGCTGTGGGTCCTAAACTCAAAAGCACACTGAGGACAGCTTGTGATGTCACATAGGTTGACTGAGTAAGGAGCAACATTGTGAGAGAAAAGTGTGGTGACGTGGAGTATTTTTGAGAAAGCAGAATGATGTGTTGAAACAGTTTGGACATATGGAGATGATGAGAGAGAGGAGACTGATTATGAGGATATATGCATCAGAAACGGAAGGATTGGACTGGGTTGGATTAAAAAATTTAGGCTTATAAGCCAAGTACTGGAGCATCTAAGGCTATTCAGTGCTCTTAATATAGAAGTGGAAGTGGAAGGAACAAGGAGGAAGACAGGAGTAGAAGAAACTTTGAGTCACTGGGGCCTAAACATGCTGGAGGGTGTGAGGCATGTACAGGACAGAGCGAAATGGAGAAATGTGGTACAGAGGGAGTGATATGCTGTCAGTGGGCTGAACCAGGGGATCACCATGGAGAGGTGTGTGGGGACTGGTTTTGAATGGGGGGAGGCACTTGTTTCAGTATATTATACATGACATTGAGTGAGAGAAACATGAAAGTGGTATTTACGAATCTGATTAAAGTGTACGAAAAGGTTGACAAGACAGTTGAAGGATTGGTGAATGTGTCAGAAGGAATAATGGGAGATGGGCATTTAGGATGTGGAGGGAGCGAGTCATTGCTAATGGTGAAGAGGTGGCAAAAACCTTGTACATACAGTATGGTAAAACAGCTGAAGTGGATAGGATTGCAGATGAATGGAATCATATGTTACAATATATCATACATGACAGCTAGAGAGTGAATGCTTCAGGAGTATACTTAGGGAGAGAGAGAGAGAGAAGTTTGAATGTGGTATTTATGAATATCCTTGAATTGTATGAAAGGGGTGACAAAGACAGATGAAGGATTGGTGAATGTGTCAGATGGAAGAGTGGGAGATGTTAGGCATTTAGGATGTGGAGGGAGTGAGTCATGGTGAATGGAAGAGTTGAAAACCTTGTATGTAAAAAAAAAGGCAAAACAGCCAAAGTGGATAAGATGAATGGATGAATGAATGAATGCAGATGAATGGAGGCACTTGTTTCAATATATCATACACAAAAGATAAAGAGTGAATGTTTCAGGAGGAGTATACCCTGAGAAAGAGAGTAATTTGAATGTTGTATATATGGATCTACTTAAAGTGTACGACAGGGTTGGCAGAGATGCTTTGTGGTATGTTCGCCAAATATATGGTGTGGGAGGAAAGCTACTAGAAGCAGCAGGGGTATTTCACTGAGATAAAATGAAGTCTGTACAAGTAGGAAGGGAGAAGGGTGAGTGGTTTTTAGATGAAGATGGGTCTGCATTATCTGATTAAAGGTAGAGGGATGAAATCTATTGTAATTACCTATTTGCACTGTATGGAGAAGGAGTTCTACACTTATGGGGCACCCATTTTTGAATACTCTCTACCATTATACAACCTCTAGAAGCTATGTATGCTGTTTGCATTAACCACATCCTCAGTCAATTGGTTTTAATCATCCACCACTCATATATTACATCAGTATTTCTTTACATCCTGATTCACATGTTTCTTAATCTCATATTATGTCTTCTAGTTCCTCTAACCCTACATCTCTCTAAGTACTGTCAACAGTCCACTTTGTTGATCTCTTTCAAAACAAATGTTGTGATCAGGTTACCTTTCAATCTTCTCTCTTCCAAGGAAGGTGAATTCAAAGCCACCAGCCTTTCCTTGCGCCTTAGCTCTCTTAAATCTAGTACCATCTTTAATCTCTCCTCTGGACCTTCTCTGTGAGTTCTTTGTGCAATTTTAGGTGCAGTGACCAAACCTGAGAGCATATTCTAGTTTTGGCCTTATGCAGAATATGCATAGCATGCTAATTATTTCTTTAACCATAAACAGGTACACCACAAATTTCCAGCAACTGGTGGTTTGGCAACTCCTTTAGTCTGGACAAAATTACGTGAGGGAACTTGAAACAAGCCACCAGACTAGTTTACTGAGCGGCCACAGATGCCATTGTGTGTAGGGTGCGCTTACTTACATTCTTTACACTGCACTCATTGGTGGCGATACCGCAACTCTGCGAGATTCTTAGCTTATTTTGCTAAAATTTAACCCTAGCTATGGCTTCTAAGACATATGAGAGTGTCAGTCATGGTGTCAAACGTAAAAACCAGTCCATATCGATCCAAGATAAGGTAGAACTGTTGAAAAAAATGGACCATGGTGTTTCAGTGCATAAGCTGTGTAACATCTACAGTATTGGTTCATCAACTGTTTATGATATAAAGAAGCAAAGGGAGAAAATAATGAAATTCTATGCAGACAGCAATTCCAAGAAGCAAATGATGATTAGAAAAACTATGAAAGATAATAAGAGTACTGAGCATGATCGAGTGATGATGGAATGGTTTCAACACCATCGGAGTGGTGGAGTGGACTTGTAAGGTAGCATGATAATGGACCAGGCTAAATTGTTCCATAAAGAACTTAAATTACAACATGAGTGTGACTACAGTGAAGGATGGCTTCAAAGATTCAAGAAGCATCATGGAATTTCCATGACTAAAGAGTGCGGAAAAAAGCGGTTTGCAAAACACAAAGGAGCTGCCGAGTATGTAGACGAATTTGCAAAACTCATAGTTGACAAGCACCTCAGTCCTGAGCAGGCGTATAATGCAGGCAAAACTGCATATTCTGGCAATGCACACCTAGGAAAACACTAACAACACAAGAAGAAGACCCACAGGATTCAAACAAGGGTGTATCTAGGGGAAACAGCGCCTATGGCAAGCACTGAAATTGTGCCCCTGTCCAAACATATGACACCAATATTTTCTATTACCTCTGCCAAGATTAAATTTTTACCAGCATTTGTTTGTTTGTCTGTGAGCAACTTTCAACAAAAGTTATGAACAAATTTTGATGAAATCTTCAGGAAAAGTCAAAAATGACACAAGGACCAATTGATTCGATTTTGGGAGTGATCCAAATCATTGTCTGGATCCAGGATGCCATTACGCCACTGGCGCCCAGAGCACCTGCCCTACCCCTAGATATGCAACTGGATTCAAACAATCTAGGGACAGACTTACCATCTTAGGGTGCTCAAACATTTAATTTCTAGCAATCCATGGTATATTCTAGACATATAGGAGATGTATATTTAGTGGGTTAGAGGTGTGTTGATGAATCATCATTACATGACCACAGATGGTCTGGCAAAATGTTTAATCTGACAAGGCTTTGGAACCAAGAGTGCTGGATAATCAGTGGTGTACCTGTGCTTAAAAGCTATTCTGATACCTGCTAGCAGACAGTTTGTCTCCTTATATATTTTCCTCATATGGGACTCTGGCAATAGGTCAGGGATGATGTCTACTCCCAAGTCCTTCAGATATCTTGAAGCTTCCTCCCTGCTAGGTAATAGTCATATTGAGGCAATCTTTCACTTTGTCCCATTCTCATTACTTTATAGTTGCTAGGATTGAACTTAATCAACCACATGTCATAAAGTCCTCTTCGCTTTTCACTTCCCTAATGGCTTTTGCATCATCTGCAAACATGCTCATGTATCATTCTAAAACCTCAGGCAAGTCATTCATGTAGATGAAGAGTAATGCTCCCGGAACCAAACCCTGCTGCACTCCGCTGGTCACCTCAACCAACCTACCCAAGGCTCCTCTAATTTGGATAATTTTCTATCCAAACTAGGAGTTCCCCTCTTACTCCTTGTGTGGTTCAGTATTAAATGCATTCTGGCAATCCAGATATAGACGGTCCACCCAGCCTTCCCTTTTGTCCAGGATTGGCTCACTCTTGTGTAAAACTCTACAAGGTTAGTTACATATGACTTCCTTTCCCTAAAACCATGCTGTCTCTCACCTAAGTAATTTCTCCTCTAGAGTCTCATTCACTTGGTTTCAAAATTCTTTTTTCCAGAAGCTGACATACCATATTCATTAGCTAGACTAGTCTGCAGTTCAGCACCCATTTCTGGTCTCCTTTCTTATATACAGGTATGGAGCTTGCCCTTTTCCATATCCTTGACATTCTGCCTATCTCCAGTGACATCTTGAACAGTTATTCAAATGGTCTATCAAGCATATCTGCACACCTCTTTAACACATATGATGAAGTTCCATCATGACTATGAGCACTGTATGGATCAAATCCTTTGAATATTCTCTTAATATCTTTTCTAAATATCTCAACAATTTCCAAAACCTTCTCCCATTCCATCTCACTGGTGTTGGGGTTACAGTGTCTTTCACAGTGAGAACACTTCTGAACTTGCTATTCAGTTCCTTATACAGAATCACATCATCCTCTACAATATTTCCTTTGAATCTCTGAGCCTGATTAGCTGCTCCCTTATTGACAATGGACTCCTGATACATTTTTGCTACAGTTTTGGATTTTCAGCTGCCTTTGTTCCTCTTTCCTCATCCTGCTATACTCATTCCCTGCTTTATTGTACCTTGCCCATGCCAGCAGGCTGGGGTGCCTTCTATATCTTCACCTCTGCACATCTCAAAGCTCCTCTGCTTTATGATATTTTTTGTTAAATCATTCCTTCCTCTTTCTTGCCATTCTCTCTATAATTGAGGCTTGATGTACCTCTGCTCCCTCATTAAACTTCACAAAACCTCTCAACACAATGCCCTGGTTCCTGAATTCCTTTTCCCAATCTCCATTACCAGAGAAATTCTTGAGGTTTGTGTAGCTTCAACAGTTATCTCTCTTCTTTATTGTCGCACTTTTCTTCTTTTAATATAAACTTCTACCACATACTCAAACTTAAGCATTACATGATCACTTCTTTCAACTGGTGTATTGCATATAATGGTCTTAACATCCATGCTAGTACAAGTGAAGGTAAGTTTCAGCAATAAAGGTGAATCAGTCCCTCTCATCCGTACGCTTTGGGACAGGCTAGTGCAGAGTTTCCTGTAAACACTCTAGAAACTTGTGTCTTAATGATTCACTATCACTTGAGAAAATAAATTCCCAGTCTATTTCTTTGCAACTGAAAACCTCGATCATTAGTATTTTATCATCTCTACAGAGTGAGTTTCACTGTATCATCCTGATTGTTCATTTATTGTTACCATTGTGTATTTGAACCAATTCATTGCAATTCTTTGGAGAATTACATAATAATAACAATACAATAATCTTCTATATGGTTACTATTCCCCATATGCATTTTCTGAAACTTCAAGCTGTCTTTAATTCAGAAGGCTAATCCTCCCTCTTCCGTACCTTCCTTTTCCATTCTTGCTATAATGTACCACTATGAGAGAGAGAGAGAGAGAGAGAGAGAGAGAGAGAGAGAGAGAGAGAGAGAGAGAGAGAGAGAGAGAGAGAGAATCAATCAGACATAAGGAGGAAGGATCTATATGTTACGAGAGGAGGGAACGGAAAAGGTAAGTCAAAAAGGAGATGGAACAATGGAGTGAAAAAGGCTTTGGAGTATAAGGTCTGAACAATCAAGAGGGTGAGACTTGGACATGGAATAAAATGAACAAAATCAATAGGATCAATGTGATAAAGAAAAGGTGATGTGCTTCCCATGGGCTAAACAAGGGCATACAAAGAGGTCAGGGAAAACCATGGAGTATGAGAGGCTGTGTTGTGGATGGTACACAATGGTTTTGGTGCATTATACATATTTTGGTGCTTTATATATGTTTTAGTACATTACATATATTTTGGTGCATTATAAATGACAACTTAAGACTGAATGTGTGCAAATGAGGCAACTGTTCATCTACTCCTGATGCTACATTGCTGTAGTGGGAGAGGCAACTGATCATCTGTTGCACTGTTGGTTATCTCGGAAAAAAATCATGAGCAAATGGACATGCTCAAAACATGCTTTTCAAAAAATTTCTATCTTCCACACAAGGACTGGAACAGTAACACCTTATAAAAGTTGGATATGAGTGAGGGAAAAAGTTTTCAAGATAATCGGAGAGGTGGGTAAAAGAGGGAGTACTAAGCATGATAAGAGTAGCAGGCAGTGGGAAAGAACATGGGGAGAAAGTAAAGACAGGCTGATGGAATACTTAAGCAAGGGGTACATGAAAAAATGAAAACAGATCATCATAACTGGATTCTACAAAAGAAATTTCTGAGCCTAAAGGACAAACTGAATAGCAATGCTCCAAGGAAGTCTTGTCCAAACATTCCTTTATAAAAATCAGTATATGGCAAGCCTACCTCTGTATTAGTTAAGTAAACAAAAATTTACCTCATTACCCAAGCCCATCACTAGTTGGTAGTAATATGCGTTAGGATCTGCTTTGCTTAAGCATGTGCTACAAGTCTAGAAATGTAATACAAAGAATATGAAGCCCATCACTAGTTGGTAGCAATGTGCATTAAGGTCTGCTTCACCTAAGCATGTGCTACAAGTCTAGAAAAAGTAATACAAAGAATATGTTGAATTTAATGGCTGTCAGCACCTAAAAGATCATTAAGCTAATTTCACACACAAATACATCAAATATGCATAAATTGTTTATTCCAAATTTGGTCAACCAATAAGGTGGGCGAGATGGTAATGCATATGCTCAGCAGACATTATCCATACCTAGAGAAATGTGATTTCTTAAAATAAATTTTCTGTATAAGAGTATCTTTTTTTAAAAATGCATGGGTTCAAATCCTGGTTGTGGCAGTCAGTCCACAATCAACCCAGCTGTTCATCCCCCATAGGGATTGATCAATGAAATGGGTACCTGGTGGCTGATTCAAGTGAGAAACTGCAGAAATTAGAGACTGAGTTTGGAAAAGTGTGTGAAAGGAGAAAGTTGAGAGTAAATGTGAATAAGAGCAAGGTTATTAGGTTCAGTAGGGTTGAGGAACATGTTAATTGGGAGTTAAGTATGAATGGAGAAAAAGAAGTGTTTTAGAGATCTGGGGGTGGACTTTGCAGCGGATGGAACCACGGAAGAGGAAGTGAGTCACACGAAGGGGAGGGTCAAAGTTTCTGGGAGGAGTGAAGAATGTGCGGCAGGGGTGTGTGATGTCTCCATGGTTGTTTAATTTGTTTATGGATGGGGTTGTTCGGGAGGTGAATGCAAGAGCTTTGGAGAGAGGGGCAAGTATGCAGTCTGTTGTGGATGAGAGGGCTTGGGAAGTGAGTCAGTTGTTGTTCGCTGATGATACAGCGCTGGTGGCTAATTCGGGTGAGAAACTGCAAAAGCTGGTGACTGAGTTTGGTAAAGTGTGTGAAAGAAGAAAGCTGAGAGTAAATGTGAATAAGAGCAAGGTTATTCGATTCAGTAGGGTTGGTTGAGGGACAACTTCATTGGGAGGTAAGTTTGAGTGGACAAAAACTGGAGGAAGTGAAGTGTTTTAGATATCTGGGAGTTGATTTAGCAGCAGATGGAACCATGGAAGCGGAAGTGAGTCACAAGGTGGGGGAGGGGCGAAGGTTCTTGGAGTGTTGAAGAATGTGTGGAAGGCGAGAACATTATCTTGGAGAGCAAAAATGGGTATGTTTGAAGGAATAGTGGTTCCTACAATGTTATAGTGTTGCAAGGCATGGGTTATAGACAGAGTTGTGAGGAAAGAGGATGGATGTGTTGGAAATGAAATGTTTGAGGACAATTTGTGGTGTGAGGTGGTTTGATTAAGGAAAGGGTGAGAGAAACGTGCGGTAATAAAAAGAGTGTGGTTGAGAGAGCAGAAGAGGGTGTATTGAAATGCTTTGGTCACATGGAGAGAATGAGTGAGGAAAGATTGACAAAGAGGTGAAGGGAACAAGGAGAATTGGTTTACCAAATTGGAAGTGGAAGGATGGAGTGAAAATGATTTTGAGCGATTGGTCTGCGGTAAATCATAGAAAGTTTTGCGGGGCCTGGATGAGGAAAGAAGCTGTGGTCTCAGTGCATTACACGTGACAGCTAGAGGCGGAGTGTGAACGAATGTGGCCTTTGTTGTCTTTTCCTAGAGCTACCTCGTGTGTGCGCAGGGGGAGGGGGGGGGTGCTTTTTCATGTGTGGTGGGGTGGCAATGGATGAAGGCAGCAAGTATGGATATGTAAATGTGTATATATGTATATGTTGAAATGTTTAGGTATGTATATGTGCGTGTGTGTATGTGGGTGGGTTGAGCCTTTCTTTTGCCTGTTTCCTTGCGCTACCTCACTAACGCGGGAGACAGCGACTCAGTATGATATATAAATAAAATATAAATATATACAGTAATAATGGGATGGCCTAGATTAGGACCTCAGCTACCTGTGCCATCTCAACTACTAGAAAAAAAAAAAAATTGCTAATCTTTTCAAAGTGACTAGATCCAAGTCCAAAAAGCCAAACTACTCAGAGTATTTAGTGTCAAAGAACTTCCTAAGCTGACCAACTAATCAAAATTATCCTTCATACCAACTCCTCTGGAGTATCTGAACTTGAGCCATAGACTAATCAAGCAACGGGAAAATTCCTTGCCAAGTTGAATGAGGTTAAACATTTTTTTTTACATTTCTGATGAGGTACTGTGCCCTACTCTCATAAAATCCTAGGGTGTGACCTAAGGACTAGCAGACTGTATTTTCTAAAGCTATCTTCGAGAAGCTCTAAGTATTCTGTCCCAGTCTGGGAAAAGAACCACCACAGGTGTGCTCTCCATTGGCAAAAGATTTATAACCAGAATTTTCTTACATTTGTATCAAAGATGAATTATATCCAACTTATGACTTGAGCAAGACCCATTATGTTATGAAATAGCCTAACATGCTGAGTTTGCAAAGAGAATGGTGTATGGGATGAGATAAGTTGACAAGTTCTAAGGATTATCCTGAGTTTATAAGGAAGATGAGCTGGATTTAATATCAATCAAATAATGCTATTAATAAGTAGGGGTGATTGTTATGCCTAATGTCAAGACCTATATTTCCAGATTATCTTATGTATCTTCTCATTCATCATAACTAAATCTCTAATATAATAATCACTTTTTCATATCCAACCCTCTCTGCACTTGCCATGCAGCATTACCCAAAATGGGATCTCCTGATGAAAAATCTTGAAAATGTGACATCTGTAACAACATCCCTTTCCAAATACCAAGTGCAGCACTTTACATGGGTTCAGTGGACTCATCTTCAAGACTACCTTTTTAACTTGGTTTAGAATAACAACTACTTCTCACATCACGTATCATGTTTCTCAACATGTGAAACATACAGGTCAATACTGCAGGCATAAATTGCTTCTCCCACAACAAGGCCTAGCAGATTGTTCCCCAAAACATATTGTGCAGTGGACTGTGAACTTTTCTAATCAACTATGTACCCACGCATAAAGTGGAGGCATATAGCTCTTCCATTAAAAGGAACTGTATCTATCCAACCTGAACTCTAAAATGTGAGTTCATACCCAACCTAACCTAATCCTTACCAAACTGCTCTCATCATTTTTCATATGCTGTATCATCCACACTGTTACCCCTACAGATATAAATTAATGCACCTCTAGTTCACACAAGCATCTACCAAACTAGTCTGGTACACCAATCAGTCACAGTATGCATGTATCAGTCCCTGACCACCCTCCTCATTACAACCCAACATATCAAGCCATATGTCAAGATGTACAAGCAATTTAATGAGTCTACAATGTCATTAGGGATGGTGGATAGTTCAGTAACTCTAGACTCAATGCAAACTGTGGATAACGTTGAAGCTTCTCGGTTTTCTTTTTCTGTCACACTTGTTTGCTATTTCCTGTGTTAGTGAAGTAGAGGAAAAAATACCGTTTGTATCCATTCTCTAGCTGTCATGTGTAATGCATCAAACCCATAGTCCCCTGCCGATAAACAGACACAGCCCCCTACCCATAAACAGATACCATACACCTTGCCATGGCTTCCCTGGCTGTTCCATGTGCCCTGGTTCAGTCCACTGACAGTAGGTTGCCCCCTGTATCTATCCATATCTTTGATGCATGTTCCCAATTGGAACTCCCTCAAGGAGGTGGCCATGGCAATACTCTCCATAACCAGAGAACTCCAGTACTGCTTCTTAGCCTGTCTGAGAGAAATTGGCATGAGGGCAAAAGGAAGCTGAAGGGGTTGAAAAAAGGGCAAATGAGAGTGGGGTGAGTGAGTGCCTGTAAACCTCAGGAAGTAAAAAGAAGTTGTTTTGAAAGGAGGTTAATAGTTGGCAAAAAGCAACTGAACTAATGAGAACATCAGTAAATGGGGCAAATGAGCAAGTGATAATGGGCAGTGATGAAGTGACAAGGAGATGGAGTGAGTATTTTGAAAAACTTCCGAAAGTTTGATAGCGGGGTGGCTGATGCAGGGTGTTTGGAACAGGGTGGTATGCAAAGTCAGAGAATCTTGGAGTATGATTTAGTGATAAGAAAAGAGATAATGAAGGCCTTGCACAGGATGAAATATGGTTAAGTAGGCTAAATTTCTTAAGAAAGGAGTTGATTGTGTTAATTGGTTAGTTAGGATCTTCAATGTATGTATGGATTATTATGGTATGGTGCCTGAGGATTGATAGAATGCATAAATAGTGCCACTATGTAAAGTCAAAGAGGATAAAGGTGAGTGTCCAAACTACAGAGGTATAAGTTTGATGAGTGCACCTGATAAGCTGTAAGGGAGGGTGATGGCATGTACAGAGCATCAGATTGCGGAGCAGTGTAATTTCAGAAGTGGTAGAGGAAGTGTGGATCAGGTGTTTGCTTTAACCCATTAAAGGTGGGTGATGTCACCTAATGCTCATAGAGCAGAAGCCAGGCAATGTTCAGTAACATTGGGCTATATTGCGTCGTAATAGTTTTTTTTGAATTTCACTACCTGTGATCATTGCAAGTAGGTAATCCAAGAGGCAAAGCATTCCTTTACTCAAAGGAAGTGTGATAAGCTCTCCATGTCATCTACTGACAGGTCCCTTTCTGGTCTTTAGCTGATGGCACCTCTAATAACCTCTGCCACTCTACCTTTCCTTCACTTTTCTTTTCTGACAGCGCTATAGCAGTCTTGCCCACAGACAAGCAACTCTCTTTGGTTCCCCTTTCTCCTCTAATTCCAACTTAGATGACTGTAACATTCATTCATCCCCTGATGCTCCTCTTACAAAGCCTATGTCCCTCCCTGTAATCTCTTTTTTGCACTATCCAAAAATTACTCCTCTATCTGGACAGAAGTAAGACTGATGGTATCCTTCCCAGTTTACTGTACAAGTGTGCCTCTGAACTTGCACCTGTGCTTGCTTAAGTTGGTACAGCCCTTCCATAGGAAGAATGACCATTCTAAACTCTCTAACCATCATCTTGTTGCATTGACACGTACCATTTCCAAAGTCTCTGAATCCCTCAACTTCCATATCCTCAGATCTCTAATCTCCAGTCTTCTCTCTAATCACCAGTATGGCTTCCTTAATGCGATATTTCTTCCTATATTACTAATATCTGGTCATCATCCCTACAAGATTTTCAGGAATCTTATGCAATTGCCCTTGATGTATCCTAAGCTTATGACAGGGTGTGGCATCAGGTTCTCATTTCTAAGCTTCCCTCTCTCATATCTAGCTTTCTCTCTGGCCAATCTATCACTGTGGTTGCTGATGGATCAACCTTTCCCCTTCCGCCATTAACAGCAGTCCCTAAAGGTTCTGTCCCATCAAAGATTTTCTTTCATTCGAAACTAACCAAAGGCACTCATACACTAATGCCTTAACACTGTATTCCTCTACATCCTTCAATTTTGCCCCTTCTCTCACTTGATCTGTATCTTGTCTTCCCAAAATTCCTAAGTAAATTCAGACATGGACAGAGCATCTCAGTGGGGTTGATTAAATCTGGTTGTTTAATGTCTCCAGGACCCAGTTATTATCCATTTCTCAACTGAAAATTACTCACAACTTTCCTCTCTCCCTTGAAGGTTCTGCAATTCCACCCCTCCACTTAATGAACATACTTGGTACTACTATAACATCCACTACCTTGGAAACCCCACAGTACGGAAATAGATAAACCTGTCTCTATGAAACTGGGAGTGATGTTTAGATGTTGAAAATTATTTTTTTCTGAACAGTTTCTCCATATACAAAAAAGGACTGATCTATCCTTTTATGGAGTACTGCTACTGAAAGCAATATCACATGACTAAACCTTAAATAAATAATGTTCAAAGCAGCATAACTTAACAGAACCTGCATAAAGCAGTGCAAAAATCTGCAACCTGCAAACTATAAATCATAAAGCTTCTTGGGTATGAATCCCAGACATGATGCCAGCTAACTGCTTATCACCTGTATGAATCCTAGACATACTGTTGCCTAACTGTGAAGAAAAGCCAAACTGGTACATCCCATTATCCTTTGCCAAATAGCTGTCAATGAAGTTGGCTTATTGTCCAAATGCTCACACTCCACGGCTGGGCAACTTG
Source organism: Panulirus ornatus (assembly GCF_036320965.1). NCBI lineage: Eukaryota > Metazoa > Arthropoda > Malacostraca > Decapoda > Palinuridae > Panulirus > Panulirus ornatus. The sequence continues at coordinate 46,968,831 of NC_092232.1, forward strand.
ATGTCTAACACTTCAATTCCTCAAAATTGTATGATAGCAGGTCAATATCAACCAAGACAACCCAGGATAAGTGTACTCTTGCTGATGTGGACTATGATGAGAAAATATGGAGTATGACTGCATCCCTTCTTCACTGTGGACCTATCTGATCGCTGGCCTGCTTGCTATTCATTATGGCAAGCTAACTTTATACTCAGATCACTTACCTTCAATTTAATTCATCTCAGCTAGCGATAGATTAAAGAAGCTACACTATAGCAAAAAATCTCACTCCACTCGACAAAGACCCTTCATGAAGTAAAAACAATGAAAGAAGCTATCTGTACAGATATGATAAGCCAGACTGATTTTGTGATATTGCTAAGTTATATTTTACAGAAACAGGAGAAAAATATATCTGCCCTCTTTCACAACTCCTTTCACAGAAGTTTCAACTGCCACATATGACTTACTAGAGAAGAGAGGCTGTAAAAGTATGGGGCAGATCTCCATTAAAGGGCAGGAGCAACATGGATATTCATATATTATAATCAGCTCAATACTTTTGATTGGTCATATCTGATGCTTGTGGGATCCACAACACCTTTCTAAGGTTTATTACACAATTGTTAATAGAAAAAAAAAAGATTGGACAACACATCTGAGTAGCAGTGCCCTTAGCTCATTAGAAATAAAAATGAAAGGAGAAATGGGGATGGGCGATGCAAGAAAGGGAGCAGAAAAGCAGAGGAAAGGGGAAAAAAAGCCTAAAGAAGACATGCAAGATGGAGAGGGTACAAGAAGGGAGAATACTTAACAGTAGTGGACAGAGGATGAACTGAAGGTATGAGAGTTAGGAGCAATGGACAGAGGGTGTGGTTGATAAAAAGAAGGGATGGAGATGAATAAGTACTACAAGAGAGGATGGACAGAAAATGGGACTGGGCAGTGGAGAAACAAAGAGAGGAAGTAAAAATGGGACAGGGGATAGTGATAGGGATACTAGTGCAGATATTAGGAAAGAGAAACAGTACAGTCAGAAGTATATATAAAAGAAAAAAAAAAGGCAGAAAAGAGAGCACAGACATGATGAAAGAAAAACTGCTATTGTAATGGAGAGAGAGAGAGAGAGAGAGAGAGAGAGAGAGAGAGAGAGAGAGAGAGAGAGAGGGGGGGGGGGGGGCAGCAAGAAGAAAGAGCATGAAAAGAAGAAGAGGAAAAATGAAGGGGAGAGACAGAGTGGCAATATACAAGGAAAAAAGTAAGCAGAAAAAGGGAGGCAGATGGAAACTACATAGTGAGAGTTGGAGAGTAAAGCAAAAAAGGTGATCCAAAAGCAGGTAGACTGGGAGGCAAAGAGGGAGGCATAGAAAAATAGAAAATATAAGGAAGTAACACTTCAAATTTATGTTTTTTCATTCTACCAATATGTTCATATTCTATTTCATGATTTGCAGTAAGTTTTCTTCAAAGAATTATATATAGTATACTTTCTCATTGATTTTGCCCTAAAAATCTTAAATACTAGCTGCAACTGCATTTGAAATAATCAATTCAGACCTGTGATTGTGAAAAGTATATAAAAATGTGAAGTGTGTGTGAAGCAGCAGGTGTTTAATGTCTTTCATGTGCAGTATGTGCAATAGAATTGGAATAAGAAAGACTGGGTAGGACTTACCCCTACTCCTGAGTATCCAGAACCATTCATTCCTGGTATGCCATAACCCATGGAGTCTTCTCCTGGTGGCGGAGACATCATGGGGCCTGGAGTCCCACTCATGCTATATGGCGACGCTCCTGCTGATGTATAGTCTACAATAAGCTAAGCAGAAATACCACCAAGAGACAGGATATGATAGAAATAGATTTAGAAAACAGTGATTATCAACAACAAAATCCAGTAAACAGGTCAGTATATCTATTACAATCTCAATAACAAATAATTTGAAGAGAAGGCAAATATTGTTTTTGCACTAATGTCATTACATCCTGGAAATATCATGTTATATTTAGTTTACTTTTACTATAATAAATATGCAAATTTAAATAATAGTAATCTGACTTTGTTTAGCATATCTTTCATTTATGATTAAAAAATCATTTACTCTTTCCATGAGGTGGATCTGGTACACAAAACCTATCAAACAACTCATCTGACTTTGCTACTAACATCATTCATTCACAATTCCAAAATCATTTACTCTTTCCATTTCCATGGCATGAATCAGGTACAAAAAACCTATCATATCACTCATACACACCTCTGAATGAAGGATGGTAAGTCAACCCAAGTGAGTTGGGCTTTCCCTTTTTGCTACCTCATGGCGATTGGGTACCCTAGTTTAATACATATTACACAAAAACGAGGCGCATATGGTACATGCTTTCAACAAAACAGACGTTTGTTCACTTCACACCTACAGATGGAGATCTATGAGCTAGATGGGGATGGGGATTAGAAAAGGATTGCCTTAAAAAAAGGTGAATCCACTAAGTTTATCACCTCTTCAACCAACATAAAATTTATAAGGTAAGCAGATGCTCATTCACCCTGCCCAGGATTGTGAGGTCACAGCACAGAGGTACAGTAATGTGGCTGAGTCGTCCAGGCAACACCATCCACTTACTTGTCCATCTAATGGTGAACAGATGTGTTGGCTGGAATCTCAACCTTGTTTAATTTTCGATCAGCATCTTTTCCATTTACTTGTATTTTACAAGACTGATATAAGTACTTTGTTAGTAATTTCTGAAGGAAAATCCATACCAGAAAACAATGTCTGAACAGGCTGTCAACATTGAATTAAGGCCCAGCTGAGAGAGAGAGAGAGAGAGAGAGAGAGAGAGAGAGAGAGAGAGAGAGAGAGAGAGAGAGAGAGAGAGAGAGAGAGAGAGAGAGAGACAGACAGAGAGAGAGAGAGAGAGAGAGAGAGAGAGAGAGAGAGAGAGAGAGGGAGGGAGGGAGGGAGAGAGAGAGAGAGAGAGAGAGAGAGAGAGAGAGAGAGAGAGAGAGAGAGAGAGAGAGAGAGAGAGAGAGAGAGAGAGAGAGAGAGAGAGAGAGAGAGACAGACAGACACACAGAGAGACAGAAAGAATTTTCAAAAAAAGGAAAATAGCTACAAGAAATGGAATTCTTATGAACTGGTAATGTGTGTTGGCCTTTGTTTCAGTCAACTTACAAATGATAAAATGATACTGTGCTCTTATCATATTTTTCTATGCAACTCTGCAAGAAGTTCTTATTTTACGCGTTAATAATAAAATATACAATCAGCAAAATGCAGGAGAAAGTAGGTGAAATAAATGAGTCTTCCCTCCCTGCAATCCCATTCACTTTAAAACATTCAACATATCAACATGAAATTATACTGTAAACTGTATTTTCATATAATCTTTCTATATAATTCTCTTCAGGAGGTTCTTGCCTAATGTTTGGATTACATGCCAACATTCCCACTTTGGGAACATATAACTGAAATGCTGTAACACACCTGATCTGTAAGTTTCATAAGAATGTACAAAATTTATGCAGTTAAATGTTTAACTGACCACAAACAATGATATTTTGCCATTGCTTTAGGTCTAAATTAATTTTCTGATTATTCATATTTTGCTAATTTTCACCCACATCAGTATTTCTTTTTCCACCTTCAGATTACTATAACAAAAAGATAATTGTATTTTGCATTTACATTTCAGTACAGAAATCCATAAGTCATTTCATATGAAGTAAAATGTTCAAATACTTATCAATTCTACATAAATACAGAGCATTTTTCACAAAGTTTCCAATAAGGGTACAATGACAACCAATGATGCACTTCAAATTTGGATTCTCTTCCATCAAGAGGAACTTGAATGTTGCTGATAGCTATAACTTGGCTCAATCAAAGATAACTAAAGCACTGCCACTATTTCACAAATTTCAGAATAACTGACAAAAATATGCTAAGTTTCATGAACTTCTCATACTGACAAGGCTGTGATTCTGTACCATGGTCAGGACAGTGCAAAACAATTCATAAGAAATAAACCTGTCAAATTTGGATATAGAATGTGGATGTTGCACAGAGGAAATGGCTTTCTGCACAACTTTTCCATCTATGTTCAAAAAGAGGGAAACAAAATGTTGACTTTAGGATTCCATGCTGTCATGGAAATGCTACAACCAGCAGTGAATGCAAACCAAAACAGTCTTTTTGATTATCTTTTTCACATGTTATAAGGTAACAACTGAGATGAATGAGCAGGACATTATTGCTACAGGAACTACCTGCAAGAACTGAAATGAACTGCCATTACCTGTAAATGAAGCCAACAGAAAACTGGAAAAAGGATCATTTGATTTCTGGTCAGATGAGAGAGTGTTGTGTGCTAACTGAAATGACAATACCACTCAAACTGTTGCCAGTAACTACAGGGACCTCTTGATTTAAACATATTTGATTTACATCACTCTTAAGATAACATGCACAGTCCATTTACACCTTCTTAAGCTGTATGAAAATGTTCCCATCAGCATGCTTATGAAACAGTAAAGAGTAAAGAACCCAGAGTATATATAATGACTTGGCAGTGGTAGAAGGAGCAGCAAAGAGATTTCAAGCAAGTTCTAGTAGGTTTGTAAATTTTTAGATGACTGGTGAGGCTGCTTCTGCTGATGTCATTCGAGCCAAAAATTTCTGGGGAATCTTGAAAACCATTTTATAAGGAAGGCAGTTATTCTACTATGCAGATCTTTAAAGTGGATGAGACCAAAATATTTTGGAAAAGAATTCCTTCAAAACCATACATTCCCTGTAAAGCAAAGACGCATCAGGATTCAAAGGTTGTTATTTTCTGTTTTTCTTAACAGAATTCACAGAATTTCATATTTCCTGATATGTGTATACTGTAGTTTTTCTCTGGTATATTATTTGGTACTCTTCTTTCTTCTTTCACACTATTCGCCATTTCCCGCGTTAGTGAGGTAGCGTTAAGAACAGAGGACTGGGCCTTAGAGGGAATCCTCTGTTCTTATTATTCGGTACTGTCTTATCAATAACAAAACCCCCTTATATCCACTACTTACATTATTTGTGTTTTTGATCTACACGACCATTTTCAGGAATATAACTGCTGCATAAATTGAGAGGTTCCTGTACTGTACTACAGTGTTAGTTCAGATCAAGCAACTGAAAGGCAAATAAAAAAAAAAAGACATTCAACCAACCACACCTCACAATGTACAACAAAGGATGGGAGATGTCGATGCATGTAACCAAATACACATATCCAACAGGTCAAAAGATGCACTCAAAAAAGTGGTGTTGGAACTTACCTTAGCATATCTTCAACTTATCTGTATTTGTTAGATTTAGGTTCAAATATCACTCACTCACAGTCTAGTTGAGAGCTAGTTACAGTTATGGGAAAAGTTCAACGAGAAAAGAATCAACTGAGAGGTCCAGCTTAGAAGGCTGTTAATATGACATGAATAATTTACTAGGACCTTGCTCAAGGATGTTCTGAGTTAAGATACCAAAGTGAAGTGCAATGAATGTGAATTACATCAGCATAATGCACAATTTTCTTTCTTTTCAATAGATATAAGGAAAAAAGCACTCTTATAATTCTGTGTTCAATGACAATTGTATTTATCTAGTTTGACAAATGAACACTGGTTTCTGTTTTATTTAACAGGGAAAAAATGCAACTGAGTGGGAGATGTATAAAAGAAAGAGACAGGAGGTCAAGAGAAAGGTGCAAGATGTGAAAAAGAGGGCAAATGAGAGTTGGGGTGAGAGAGTATCATTAAATTTTAGGGAGAATAAAAAGATGTTCCGGAAGGAGGTAAATAAAGTGCGTAAGACAAGGGAGCAAATGGGAACTTCAGTGAAGGGCGCAAATGGGGAGGTGATAACAAATAGTGGTGATGTGAGAAGGAGATGGAGTGAGTATTTTGAAGGTTTGTTGAATGTGTTTGATGATAGAGTGGCAGATATAGGGTGTTTTGGTCAAGGTGGTGTGCAAAGTGAGAGGGTTAGGGAAAATGATTTGGTAAACAGAGAAGAGGTAGTAAAAGCTTTGCGGAAGATGAAACCTGGCAAGGCAGCAGGTTTGGATGGTATTGCAGTGGAATTTATTAAAAAAGGGGGTGACTGTATTATTGCCTGGTTGGTACGGTTATTTAATGTATGTATGACTCATGGTGAGGTGCCTGAGGATTGGCGGAATGCGTGCATAGTGCCATTGTACAAAGGCAAAGGGGATAAGAGTGGGTGCTCAAATTACAGAGGTACAAGTTTGTTGAGTATTTCTGGTAAATTATATGGGAGGGTATTGATTGAGAGGGTGAAGGCATGTACAGAGCATCAGATTGGGGAAGAGCAGTGTGGTTTCAGAAGTGGTAGAGGATGTGTGGATCAGGTGTTTGCTTTGAAGAATGTATGCGAGAAATACTTAGAAAAGCAAATGGATTTGTATGTAGCATTTATGGATCTGGAGAAGGCATATGATAGAGTTGATAGAGATGCTCTGTGGAAGGTATTAAGAATATATTCTTAATATATTAAGAATATATTAAGAATATATGTGGGAGGCAAGTTGTTAGAAGCAGTGAAAAGTTTTTATCGAGGATGTAAGGCATGTGTACGTGTAGGAAGAGAGGAAAGTGATTGGTTCTCAGTGAATGTAGGTTTGCGGCAGGGGTGTGTGATGTCTCCATGGTTGTTTAATTTGTTTATGGATGGGGTTGTTAGGGAGGTGAATGCAAGAGTTTTGGAAAGAGGGGCAAGTATGAAGTCTGTTGGGGATGAGAGAGCTTGGGAAGTGAGTCAGTTGTTGTTCGCTGATGATACAGCGCTGGTGGCTGATTCACGTGAGAAACTGCAGAAGCTGGTGACTGAGTTTGGTAAAGTGTGTGAAAGAAGAAAGTTAAGAGTAAATGTGAATAAGAGCAAGGTAATTAGGTACAGTAGGGTTGAGGGTCAAGTCAATTGGGAGGTGAGTTTGAATGGAGAAAAACTGTAGGAAGTAAAGCGTTTTAGATATCTGGGAGTGGATCTGGCAGTGGATGGAACCATAGAAGCGGAAGTGGATCATAGGGTGGGGGAGGGGGCGAAAATGCTGGGAGCCTTGAAGAATGTGTGGAAGTCGAGAACATTATCTCGGAAAGCAAAAATGGGTATGTTTGAAGGAATAGTGGTTCCAACAGTGTTGTATGGTTGCAAGGCGTGGGCTATGGATAGAGTTGTGCGCAGGAGGATGGATGTGCTGGAAATGAGATGTTTGAGGACAATGTGTGGTGTGAGGTGGTTTGATCGAGTAAGTAACGTAAGGGTAAGAGAGATGTGTGGAAATAAAAAGAGCATGGTTGAGAGAGCAGAAGAGGGTGTTTTGAAATGGTTTGGGCACATGGAGAGAATGAGTGAGGAAAGATTGACCAAGAGGATATATGTGTCGGTGGAGGTGGAGGGAACGAGGAGAAGTGGGAGACCAAATTGGAGGTGGAAAGATGGAGTGAAAAAGATTTTGTGTGATCGGGGCCTGAACATGCAGGAGGGTGAAAGGAGGGCAAGGAATAGAGTGAATTGGAGCGATGTGGTATACCGGGGTTGACGTGCTGTCAGTGGATTGAATCAAGGCATGTGAAGCGTCTGGGGTAAACCATGGAAAGCTGTGTAGGTATGTATATTTGCGTGTGTGGACGTATGTATATACATGTGTATGGGGCGGGGTTGGGCCATTTCTTTCGTCTGTTTCCTTGCGCTACCTCGCAAACGCGGGAGACAGCAACAAAGTATAATAAAAATAAATAAAAAAATATATATGTATATATATCCCCTGGGGATAGGGGAGAAAGAATACTTCCCACATATTCCCTGCGTGTCGTAGAAGGCGACTAAAAGGGAAGGGAGTGGGGGGGCTGGAAATCCTCCCCTCTCGTTTTTTTTTTTTTTTCAATTTTTCCAAAGAATGAACAGAGAAGGGGGCCAGGTGAGGATATTCCCTCAAAGGCCCAGTCCTCTGTTCTTAACGCTACCTCGCTATCGCGGGAAATGGCGAATAGTATGAAAAAAAAAAAAAAAAAAAAAAAAAATATATATATATATATATATATATAATTCTTTCATACATTTGCCATTTACCATGTAAAAGAAGTACTGCCAAGAACAGATGAAGAAATGGCCTTGTTTGCATCCACTCTCTAGCTGTCATGTATAATGTAAAAAAAAAAAAACACATCCAATATCAGGCCCCCACAGGCCTTTCTGTGGTTTCCCCTGACTACTTCATAAGCCCTGGTTCCCTAGTACAGCCCACTGACACCATATTATCATCCCCTGTAAACCACAAAGCTTCAACTTGCTCTATTCTCTGCACATCTTACATCCTCATGTATGTTCAGGCTCCTAGTCTTCAAAGCATTTTTCACTCCATCCTTCCATCCCTTCCTTGGTTTCCCCCTTTTGCTTGTTCCCTAACTTCTGACAGTACAACCCTCTTCAGCTCTCTCATATATACTCATCTCTTTTTTTATGTTGGAGGCTCCAGTCATAAAGTCCATATCAAGGCCAGGTCTTAAGTGAAATATAGAGAGGCTAATGAGGGGGGGGCAGGCATGGGAAAAGAGTTACGAATTTTGGAGGAAGTGAAAAACCCATCTTTCAAAATGTGCCAGATCACAGTGGTTGGGAAAGGCATTGAAAAGGTAAAGAGTTCCATAGCCAAGGAGTCATCAAACCCCTTGAAATGCCAATGGCCATACTACCAGACCTCTCTCTTACCCTATCATTATTTATTCAATCAACCTTCTTTAAACCAAACATTTTGCTTCCAAAACATTCACACTATCTTTTATATTTTTGTCTAGGGCTCACACCTCACATCCATAGATCACTGACAGGATCAATATACCAACAAACATAGCCATCTTTACTCTTAAAGACAGTGATCTCTCTTTCCACAAATTCCCCAGTGTACCAAAGACCTTTGCCCCTTTACCCATCAAATGGTTCACTTCAATTCCCATGGTTCCATTTGCCACTATATCACTCCCAAGCGTCTAAAACACTCCACTTCCTCCAAGGTCTCTCTACGCTAACTCCCACTCAAAATAACCTCTTTCCATTGCTAATCCTAATAACCTTATCTTTATTCACATTTACTCTCAACTACTTCCTCTCTCACATTTCCAAACTCAGACACCAGCTTCTGCAATTTCCCACCTGAATCTGCCAACAGCACTGTATCATCAGTAAACAACAACTAACACCTTCCAGACTGTCCCATCCCAGCAGATTGCATAAACAGACTGAATAACCATGGTGACACCACACAACTCTGTCTCAGGTCCACATTCACCTGGAACCCTCACCTTCCTCTCCATCTACTCATGCATATACCTTACTCTCTTGATAAAAGCTCCTCACTGCCTCTCATAGGCTTCCTCCCACACCTCATATTTGTAGCACCTTACACACAGTATACATATCTATCAGCCCTATTGTATGATTTCTCCAAATCCATAAATGCCATATATATATCCTTCTGTTTCTGTATTTCTCATGCATATCCTTCCAAGCACCTGGAACCCCAACCATCATCTCCACCTACTTACACACATGCCTTATTCTCTTGGGGAAAAAAAAAAAAAAAAAAAAAAAAATTGTTGCCTCTAACAAGTTTCCTCTCACACCTTAAATTTGTAGCACCTTCCACACAGCATACATGACTATCAACCCTATTGTATGTTTTCTCCAAATTCATAAATGCATAAATGTTTTTGTATTTCTCATCCTTCAAAGCAAACACTATTTCCACATTTCTTTAATCACTCCTGAAACCACACTGTTCCTCCCCAGTCTGAAGCTCTGTGAGTGCCAACAAACTCTCAATCACGACTCTTCTATAAAGCTTACAATGTACACTCAATAAACTTAGACCTCTGGAATCTGAACACTCACCTTTGTTCCCCTCTGCCTTTGTACAGTGACATTAAATATGCATTCTGCCAATCCTGAGGCACCTCACCATGATCCATGCTCATACTGAAAATCCTAATTAACCAATCAAGAATGCAATCAGTGCCTTTCTGCAATACCATCCACTCCAGTTGCCTTGTCACATTCCATCTTATGCAAGGTTTTCACCACTTCTTTCCTAACCACATCACATGCCATGACATTCTCACTTCACATACCTCCCCAACCCAAGCACCCTACATCTACCATTCTGACACCAAGCACATTCAACAATCCTTCAAAGTACTGACTCTATCTCTTCACCTCATCTCTACCTGCTACCACTTCACCTTACCAATGTTCCCATTTGTTCTCTTGTTTCTCAATATCAACCTCCTTCCAAACTATTCTATTATTCTCCCTGAAATTTGTTGATAATCATTCATCCAAACTCATTTTTGCTCTCTTTTTCAACTCCTGCATTTTCTTGACTTGCTGCTGCTTTACCTTGTATATCTTCCACTAATATGCACTCCTTCACTGTAAGTAACCCCTACACATCTATATTTTCTCTTTCACTAGCAGATTAACTTCATATCACCACTTAATACCATTCTCACCTACCCAACTTTCACATACCACACACTTCTCTTGCAATTGCTTCCTTAAACAACTCCCATTCCTCACCCACTCCCCTAGATTTATCTACTCTCACCTTTTGCCAATCTACACTCAATCTCTCCTGTACCTCCCCACACAAGTCTCTTTTCCAAGCAGACTTTTTTTCATCACCCACATCATTTCCTCTCTTCCAAAAGTCTCTACAAAGCTTTACCCTCACATCCAACACGTAATAATCACACATTCTACCAGCTGACCCTCTAAGCACATTTAAATCAAATACTCTTCCCTAGGCACACTTACCTATTAGTATGCAATCCAATAAAGCCTACTTACCATCTTTCCTACTCCACATATACTTAAGTATGTCCCTTTTTAAAACCAGGTATTCCCAATCACAAATCCTTTCTCTAATATAATTCCACAAGATGTTCACCATATACATTCACATCCCTGAATATCCCATGCCTCATAATTATACCCTCAACTTTTGCACTTAAATCACCCTTCGCTAATATTCAACCTTTTGCATCAAAACTGCTGATGCACTCATTCGGCTGCTCCAAAGGACTCGCCTCTATTTGTCACCTTCCTTCTGGCAAGGTACATTAAGCACTGTAATCACCCATCTCTCATAATCCCCTTTCATATTTACCTACTTCAGTCAGGAGCTCACATTCTTCAACTCTCTCATACATTCCCACAACTCCTCCTTCGGCAGAAATGCTACCCCTTCCCTTGCTCTCACCCTCACACTTAGATTACACTTGACTGGATCCACTATCTTCACACAAGATTTTCTCCTTCCAGTAACTCTAACTGTTGAAGATAATGATTCATTTGAACTAGGAAACCAGTGACTCCATAAGCATTTCTTGAGGGGTCTGTGTCACAGCAGCAGTTGCCTCACCTAAACATTATGACACTGACATATACTCTGACACTCAAACCAGCAAATGACTGAATCAGTGACTTGGTGAGAATCTCCTTGAGCAGAGGGTCTGGTGTCACCCATCGCTGATACCTCCACTGACCAATGTCTGTCACCATATCCAATGAGAGGGGGAGGGGTGCACATGGTACATCGTATCTGGGATCTGGGGTCCAAAAAAAGGCCCAGGAATTTCCTGGAATCTCAGAAAATGTTTGCATATCTTGAAGACTAGCAATCCACCCCTCTCTCATCTACCATACCCTTTTTGGCCTTACAGCTCATGGTATAAAACCCTAGTGGATAAAAACGGGATGACTAATGGAGAAGGAAAGGGGACCCAAAAGAAACTTTGTACCCCGATAAAATTCCTCTCAGAGGCCCTGTCTATCACTACAATCACACTGTACCAACCAGTGCTTGTACAAAACATCTAAAAACAGCCATTTACCTACTACTGTGAATGTAATACACTATTCATCAGCAAGCAAATCACTTAGTTCTTCCTTAGTTATGTGCATACCAACTACTATCCTACCGTAATGCAACCACTGTGAAAATGCTCAACAATTAACGCTCACCTTCAAATACATGATGTTTGCCAACCAAAATATCACTGCGATTCTACCAATGTGTAGCTTTTCATCACATAATGTTCAACTAATCATCTCCTAATGCATAATGTATAAACCAATTAATCTGCACCATAAAACTTCGTGTATTATGTAGATATACCTCACTCTTACCCAAAATCCACAAGTATCCTGCCCTAATTTGATCTTAATCTCTTTAGTGATTACTTAACTAATTTTCATCATTATGACCCCCCCACATTCTGTAATTTCCCAACTGTATATCTTCAGCCAAACAGATGCAAAAGTCAACACACCATTCATTTATTAATTCATTTGCCAACACTAACTTTACCCTTAAAACATTTCTGAACTTTTCTCTTTGTTAACTTTGAGCTTTTTCACTTACAGCTACAACATCAAGGTTCCTTTACTCAAATAGACTACCAATCTCTCACTTATCTTGGTCATATCCAAACACACTCAGAAACAGAAGCCTGAGCCTTTGAGAAGGATGAGCACTCCTTGCTCTGCTCCTTTTCCTATACCATCTATTACAAATCGCCATTGCCCGCATTAGTGAGGTGATGCCAGGAAGCAGACGAATACAGACCCATCCACTCCCATACACGTATATAGATACTACATTCTTTTTTCAAAGAAGAGACGAATACAGACCCATCCACTCAAATACACATATATATACACACACACACACACACACACACATATTTTTTTCAAACATATTCACCACTTCCCATGTTAGCAAGGAAGTGCCAAGAAAAAAGGACAGGCTTAGAGGGAGAGGTTAGAGGAGAATCCTCACTTTGCCTTCTCTGTTCCTTTTGGAAAAGTAAAAAGTGGAGGGGAGAATTTCCAGCCCCACACTCCCACCCCTTTTAGCTGCCTTCTACAACACGCAGGGAATATGTGGGAAGTACTCTTTCTCTCCTATCACAGGGATATGTATTCCTACCGGTACACCACCGATTTTCCGCCAACTGATGGTTCAGCACCTCCTTTAGTCCAGACAAAATTTCGTGACGGAACTTGAAATTACCGCGGCCATATGGCTTCTGAGGCATATGAGAGTGTCAGCTGTGGTGTCAAACATAAATACCAGTCCATATTGATCCAAGATAAAGTAGAACTGTTGAAAAAAATGGACCGTGGTGTTTCAGTGCATAAGCTGTGTGACAGCTACAGTACTGGTTCATCAACTGTTTATGATATAAAGAAGCAAAGGGAGAAAATATTGAAATTCTATGCAGACAGTGATTCCAGGAAGCAAATGACGATTAGAAAAATTATGAAAGATGGTAAGAGTACTGAGCACGATTGAGTGATGATGGAATGATTTCAATAGCATCGGAGTGATGGAGTGGACTTGTCAGGTATTATGATAATGGACCAGGATAAGTTGTCCCATAAAGAACTTGAATTACAACATGAGTGTGACTATAGTGAAGGATGGATTCAAAGATTCAAAAAGCACCATGGAATTTCCATGAAAAAAGTGTGCGGAGAAAAACAGTCTGCAAACTACACAGGAGCTGCTGAGTATGTGGACAAATTTGTGAAACTCGTATCTGATGAGCACCTCAGTCCTGAGCAGGTATATAATGCATACGAAACTGCATTATTCTGGCAATGCACACCTAGGAAAACACTAACAAAAGAAGATGAAGAAGACCCCACAGGATTCAAACAGGGGTGTATCTAGGGGAAATAGCGCCTATGGCAAGCAGTGAAATTGCACCCCAGTCCAAACATATGACATCAATATTTTTTATTTTCATTACCTCCGCCAAGATTATGTTTTTACTGGCATTTGTTTGTCTGTGAGCAACTTTCAACAAAAGTTATGAACAAATTTTGATGAAAATTTCAGGGAAAGACAGAAAGACACATGGACCAACTGATTAGATTTTGGGAGTGATCCAAATCATTGTCTGGATCCACGAAGCCATTATGGAAATATCAATGTTTGTGAGTAACTATTAAACTAATAATGATATCAATGAGATTACAAATGCCAAAGATATGTTTTCATGGTCATGAAATCTAAATCTTTAAGATCCGAATCATTGTCTGGATCCAAGACGCCATTATGCCACTGGCGCTGCCATTCAAGTGGCACCCAGGGCACCTGCCCTACCTGCTATACCCTAGATACATGTTTAATTTCAATTTCTAGCAGTCCATGGTATACTTTAGACTCATGGGAGATGTATAATTAGTGGGTTAGAAGTGTGTTGATGAATTATCATTACATGACCACAGTTGGTCCAGCAAAATAGTTAATCCGAAAAAGGCTTTGAAACCAAGAGTGCCAGAAAATTGGTGGTGTACCTGTACTATAATTATTATCATAACAATATTAAAAGTAAGGTATGTGTATGAGTAGGAAGAGAGGAAAGTGACTGGTTCCCAGTGAATGTCGGTTTGTGGCAGGGGTGTGTGATGTCTCCATGGTTGTTTAATTTGTTTATGGATGGGGTTGTTAGGGAAGTGAATGCAAGAGTTTTGGAGAGAGGGGCAAGTATGCAGTCTGCTGCTGATGAGAGGGCTTGGGAAGTGAGTTAGTTGTTGTTCGCTGATGATACAGCACCGGTGGCTGATTCTGGTGAGAAACTGCAGAAGTTGGTGACTGAGTTTGGTAAAGTGTATGTGAAAGAAGAAAGCTGAGAGTAAATGTGAATAAGAGCAAGGTAATTAGGGTTCAGTAAGGTTGAGGGACAAGTAAATTGAGAGGTAAGTTTGAATGGAGAAAAACTGGAGGAAGTGAAGTGTTTTAGATATCTGGGAGTGGATTTAGCAGCGGATGGAACCATGGAAGCAGAAGTGAGTCACAGGGTGGGGGAGGGGGACGAAGGTTCTGGGAGCGATGAAGAATGTGTGGAAGGCGAGAACGTTATCTTGGAGAGCAAAAATGGGTATGTTTGAAGGAATAATGGTTTTAACAATGTTATATGGCTGCAAAGCATGGGCTATAGATAGGGTTGTGCAGCAGAGGGTGGATGATGTGTTGGAAATGAGATGTTTGAGGACAATATGTGGTGTGAGGGGGTTTGATCGAATAAGTAATGAAAGGGTGAGAAAGATGTGTGGTAATAAAAAGAGTGTGGCTGAGAGGGCAGAAGAGGGTGTATTGAAATGGTTTGGACACATGGAGAGAATGAGTGAGGAAAGATTGACAAAGAGGATATATGTGTCAGTGGTGGAGGGAAAGAGGAGAAGAAGGAGACCAAATTGGAGGTGGAAGGATGGAGTGAAAAAGATTTTGAGCAATCAGTGCCCAAACATATAGGAGGGTGAAAGGCGTGCAAGGAATAGAGAGTATTGGAACGATGTGGTATACTGGGGTGGACGTGCTGTCAATGGACTGAACCAGGGCATGTGAAGGATCAGGGTATACCATGGAAAGGTCTATGGGGCCAGTTGTTGAGAGGGAGCTGTGGTTTTGATGTATTACACATGATAGAGAATGAATGTGAGCAGATGTGGCCTTTATTTGTCTATTCATGGTGCTACCTCACTAACATGGGAAATGGTGATCAAGTATAAAAAAAGAATATGTATGAAAGGGTCTTGGAGAAAGGACGAGTTTGTAGTCTGTAGGGGTGAGAGGGCTTGGGAAGTGAGTTAGTTGTTGTTCGCTGATGATACAGCACCGGTGGCTGATTCTGGTGAGAAACTGCAGAAGTTGGTGACTGAGTTTGGTAAAGTGTATGTGAAAGAAGAAAGCTGAGAGTAAATGTGAATAAGAGCAAGGTAATTAGGGTTCAGTAAGGTTGAGGGACAAGTAAATTGAGAGGTAAGTTTGAATGGAGAAAAACTGGAGGAAGTGAAGTGTTTTAGATATCTGGGAGTGGATTTAGCAGCGGATGGAACCATGGAGCAGAAGTGAGTCACAGGGTGGGGGAGGGGGACGAAGGTTCTGGGAGCGATGAAGAATGTGTGGAAGGCGAGAACGTTATCTTGGAGAGCAAAAATGGGTATGTTTGAAGGAATAATGGTTTTAACAATGTTATATGGCTGCAAAGCATGGGCTATAGATAGGGTTGTGCAGCAGAGGGTGGATGATGTGTTGGAAATGAGATGTTTGAGAACAATATGTGGTGTGAAGTGGTTTGATCCAGTAAGCAACAAAAGGGTAAGAGAGAAGTGTGAAAATAAAAAGTGTGTTTGAGAAGTGCACTGAAATGGTTAGGACATATGGCGAGAATAAGTAAGGAAAGGTTGAAAAAGAAGACATATGTGTCAGAGTGGAGGGAAAAAAGAGAACAGGAAGACCAAATTGGAGATGAAAAAATGAAGTGAAAAATATTTTGAGCGATTGGGGCCTGGACATGCAAGAGGGTGTAAGGCATGCATGGGACAGAGTAAACTAGAACAATGTGGTATACTGGGGATGACATGCTGTTAATGGACTGAACCAGAACATGTGAAGCATCCGGGGTAAACCATGGAAAGGTCTATGGGGCCAGTTGTTGAGAGGGAGCTGTGGTTTTGATGTATTACACATGATAGAGAATGAATGTGAGCAGATGTGGCCTTTATTTGTCTATTCATGGTGCTACCTCACTAACATGGGAAATGGTGATCAAGTATAAAAAAAGAATATGTATGAAAGGGTCTTGGAGAAAGGACGAGTTTGTAGTCTGTAGGGGTGAGAGGGGCCTGGGAAGTAAGTCAACTGCAGTTTGCTGATGACACAGCACTAGTGGCAGATTCAAGTGAGAAATTGCAAAACCTGGTGTCTGAGTTTAGAAGAATGTACGAAAGGAGGAAGTTGAGAGAAAATGTGAATAAAAAGAAAGTTATTCGGTTTAGAAGTCCATATGGGCATGTTATTTCAGGTGTGAATTTGAATGGAGACAATCTGGAGGAAGAGGAGTGTTTCAGATACCTGAGAATGGACATGGCAGTGAATGGAGCCATGATAGTAGAAGTTGCAAGGTATGTGAGGAAGCAAAGATTTTGGGAGCATTAGAAATGTGCGGAAAGAGAGGTTGTTACCTTTACAGGCAAAATTGAGTGTTTGATGATACAGTACTCCCAATGATGGTGCATGGATGCTAAGGGTGAGCTACTGCTAAGATTGAGCAGAGGGTGAATGTGTTGGGAATGATATGTTTGAGCACAGTGTGTGGCGTGTAATGGTTTGACTTAGTAAGTTATAAAAGGGTAAGAGAGAGGAACGTTAATAAGAAGAGCAAGGTTTAGAGCTGAAGAGGATGTGTTGAATTTTTTTGGACATATGGAGACAAGTATGGAGAGGTTGACAAGGTAGATATATGCATCAGAACTAAAGGGGAAAAGAGAAGGGGGAGACCACATTGGAGATGAAACAATGGAGTGAAAAACATTTTGAGTGCTCAAGGCCTGAACATTCAGGAGGTTAAAAGGTATGCATGAGATAGAGTGAACAGGAACAGTGTGGTATACAGGGAGTGACATGCTGTCAATGGACTGAGCCAGGCCACATGAAGCAGCTGGAATAAACCGCAGAAAGGTCTGTTGGGCCTGGTTGTTGATAGGGAGCTATGGTTTTGATGCATTATACATGACTGATACAAAATGGATGTAAGTAAATGAGGACTCTCTTCATCTGTTCCTGGTGATATCACACTAATGTAGGAAATGGTGAAGTAAAAAGGGTTAGAGAGTGTGGTGGTAATAAGAAGAGTATAGTTGAGATAGATGACGTGTTGAAAAGGTTTGGAAATATAAAGATAATGAGAAAGGAGAGGTTGACAAAGAAGATATGTGTGTCAAAAGTGGAGGAGAATAGGAGAAGGGGGAGACTAAACTGGAGATGGAAGGACGGCATGAAAAAGATTATGAATGCTCAGGGTCTGAAAGGCATGCATGAGGTAAAGTGAACTGGAGTGAAGTGGTATATATGCCGTCAATGGACTGAACCTGGGAATATGAAGCAGCCTGGGACAACCATGGAATGGTCTGTAGGGCCTGGTTGTAGATTTGTGTGCATGCAATGGCAGTGGGTGCCGGTGGTTTTGGTGTTGTGCTCATGACATCTAGAAATTGGATGTGAGCAAGTAAGGCCTTTCTTAGTCTGCACCTGGCACTACCTCACAAAAGTGGGATATGGTGAACAGTTTGAAAAAATACCTATGTGCATAGGGTGTCTCAAAAATTGAATCCACCAAATCTTATCAATGTATGGCACAACTCAACATCTTATTTCAGGGAAAATATAACAGAAAATAAATGATATTCAAGTAATCTTCCTACACTAAAAAAATGTGTTCTAATGGATTTTAGGTTATGATATCTTACCCTCACTGTATGGATTATTTGTAATTTTTAGCATATCAATGTATTGTCTATCTTAAAAATTCATTTCTGTACCAACACATCATAAACATAAATCTGCATTTTTTTTTTTTTGATACAAATAATGTATTATGAACGAACATGTCATGTTTCCACATGAATATAGGATCCACCAATCTTGTAGTTAAGAATACTCTAATGCTCAAATCTAAGCAATGAACTAGTCTTACAAATCTCTTTTAGGCGGTTTTATAAACTGTAATTGCACATAAGAGGATGTGGGCTTTATATCAAGGTATATATAGCCTGGACCCTGTCTCATGGGAAGGAGGGTCTGTGTTTCAGGCAGTATTTATCCTGATGTAAAGACTTCTTCCCCTAAAGCAAATTTAGTTTATATAATCACCTATGAGAAATACATCAGCCCAATTGATTTACATGGATCATGAGTGAGGCTGAAGATTGTGGTGGTGAAGTGTGAGAGGAAATGAGGGGAGGCATGTGACAGGTGAGCAGTGATGCTCATCACCCCTTGTGCAGCCCTTCCATCCTTACATGCTACCTTTGCAACAGAAAGTGTTTGATTGCTTCTTAATGGGCATATCTCCTTCCTTTCCTTATATGTTCAGCAGGTGCAAAATACTAAAATCCTATATTGCTTGTTCACCATAAATGTGGCTGAATTAATATCAGTAAGAGATTGGGAAGAATCTCCTACAATGACTCAATTTACCAATACATTACACATATTGTTACAAATGGGTTCATTTCATAAGCTAAAGGTCTTTATAATAAGTTTTACTGAACACACAAAAATTGGATACAATATTAGAATCTCAGGTATCTTGTTATTAATAGTGAGGTGTTGTGCCTTTTCTTGCAGGGTTTGTTTAAACTTTCCACTAAAGTGCAATAATTTTTCCGTCTAAGACATAGTGTTCTAGTTTGTCTCTAAATATTTGGCTACAAAATTCACATGATTAACATCTCCAGATTGGCCAAAGTACCAATAGTACCTACAACTTATCCTCAGTCTGCTGATCTTATTACTTTCTCTATATACATGTTTTACTTTACACATTTCAATATGATGAAATTTATTTTCTACCTGTGCCTATCTGTACTTATATGTTTGCTTCAAAGAGGTTAATAACAGCTTTGAGACTTCTGACTAATAACCTAATTTTCTTTTCAACGATGCCTTTACAAAGATCAAGTACAGATAAAGAATCAACTCCGTCATTCTCCTGGTGGCCTATATGAGAGAGAATTCACAACAATTTGATTCTAATTCCTTGGCCAGTAATGTCTGAATATGTCTCTGATTTCAGGGACCAACATGGTTCATCCTGACTCAGGGTGTTTAGGGCAAGCGATGAGGATAAAGGATCAGAGATAATTCAATTGTCTTTGACAGTGATTTCTATAAGCTTAAGAGTGATGAGCATGGCAGACAATTCAGTCAGTAGGACAGATGCCCATTCATTAATTCTAACATTTTTCTCCAATCTACTACCACAGGGCTGGATCACAATTGTAGTACTGGTCCCCTCAATACATTTTGGGGTAGATATCAAAGAATTTGTGGGATTTCTAGGATCACAATAAATATAACCCTTACATTCCAACGAATACCCTACCACCACCAGCTACTGTACTACATTCATAGAATGGTAACTGTGCAAATAGTGTATCATATTTACAATTAACAGTATGTAATAGGTGCATAATTTACAATGAAGTAATATGTGCTTCTGTGTCTATTCATCTACTTAAACTAATCAAATGCCTGTTTCCTGACATGTTATTCACATTCTGGCATAAAAACAGGCTTGAGAAATCTCCCTCAAGAACATAACCACCTTTTTATTCCAATAACTTTTAAGCTAATGGGTTCCATTATTTATGGGATATCTGCTGAGCTGTGCTTCCAGGAATGCATTTCCAATGTAAAGAGGCAATTAGGGGCATTGTACTGTAATAACTGCATGACTGCTTACTGTATATGTTGTACGGTACTTTATAAAATACTAGCTGGAGTACCCCTGTTGGGAAGGCAAAATACTCCTTCCCTACACCCCCCCTAATGTAACTGTCCTCATGTCATAGGCCACCTTCCATGACCTTCTACATATCATCCTGTATCACAGAGTTAGTCTGGAGCTGATTAATTAACAAATGTGGAAACACACTAGTGCAGATATATATTAGTTAGAGGATTCATTCCCCCGGGGTCCACCCTCATGTCCTTCCTCATGTCATGCTGTTAGCTTAAGTGGAGAGTGTTTAGAAATGTGGTAATATATAAGGAAAAGGTACACATTATATGGAGGTGTTTGACCACCCTGGGAGATCTCACCCCCGCCCATGATATTCTTCATGTCATCCTGTATCACTGTGACAACGTTGATGCTGACTGATTAAGAAAAGTGGAAATGCATAAGGAACAAGAGAGACTTTTAATAAAGAGGTTCAATTTCCCCATCGATAACCTTCCTTATGTTGTCCTGTATCATTGTGGAAAGTTAGGTGTGGACTGATTGTGAACTGTACAAACGTATAAAGAATAGATACAGATTAGATAGAGGGTTTAATCTCACTCCAGGTGTCTATCCCCATTACCTTACTTAAGCCATCTGAGTCAGGAAAGGTGATAATTCATCAAGAAATGTGGAGACATAAGGAACAGAAACATATTAGATGGGTGGTTCAAACCCCCATTAACCTTCCTATATCAACTTACAACACTGTCAAGTCTGGTGCTGGTTGATCAAGAGATGCAGAAATTGTCAAAAAAATGGAGACGGCAGTGGTGGAAACCCTCCCCTCTTAGGTAATTTGATAAGTCCAAAACCCCTTATTCCCCATGATCTTCCTCATGTTCTGCTATACTATGTCAAGTTTGGTGCTGACTGAATAAGAAATGTGGAAATGTATACTGAAAAGATACACGCACGTCACACACACACACACACACACACACACACATGTTCAATCTATATATATATAGATTCTGTACTCACCAGCAAATAAACTCCCAGTGTAGCCTCCTTCTGCTACAGTATGTGTATAAAAGGTAAATATCAAAGGTTAAAAGTGCATTGTTAACAAACAAATGTGGGATACAAACACTGACAATTAGCTAAACAATTCAATCTAGAGGTGCACACAGCAAAACAAACATTATGCCATAGAACTACTACTGTATATCAAAAGGTGTAACGGTTTGATGTCATACTTTATCTACATCAAAAACTCAACATGCATATGGACACCAAAAGTACTGGTTACCAAGAAATTTTCTTTTCTTTTTTTTTTACTTTCCTTTCACTTCTTACAAGTAAAAAGAGACTCACATAAGAGACAAATCTGGTTGATGTTCCTCTTTGAACTGATATTTGTAGTGATATGATGCACAAAACACTCAAATAATTAGAAAATGATTCAGCCCTCAGAAGCATCCCATAAATCTTTGAAAGATAATTAGAAAGCATTGTTGGGTATGTGACAAGCTTCATGCCATCCATTATCAGCAAACATTTCCTTTTAGCAGCAGTGCTTAACTGTTAAATACTATATACTATCATAATTCCTGTACAAATCACATCAAATTATCATAATCCAGAATGGTAAGTAATTCTGGCCTGCTTACTTCCACAAAATGGTCTAGAGTATTCAAATACATGCTGCTGGATGATATCACACATCCTCCTACACCAATTTTCCACCAATCACCTTAGGAACTACATGTTAACTTCAGCATTATATTGCTTATATATAAGTCTACTCATTTATATACGTATACTTTTTTTGTGCTTGTTGCAGTTTCCCACATTGGCAAGGTAAAACCAGAAACGGACAGAGAAATGGTCTCATTCACTGACACCCATTCTCTGGTTGAAACCACAGCCCCCTATCCAAAACTAGGCCTCATAAACTTTTCAATCATTCCTCCCAGCCACTTCACATGCCCTAGGTCAGTACAGTGACAGATTGTTGCCCCTTGTATATCATATCACTCCGATTCACTCTATCCCATGCAAGCCTTGCACTATCCTGCTTGTTCAAGCCTCAAGCACTTAAAGCCTTTTCCTTCTACATCCTTCCATTTCCAATCTGTTCTACCCCTTCTCCTTTTCTCCTCTACTTTTGAAAATTCTTTCCTCTTTGTCTACCTTTCCTCACTTATTCTGTCCTTACATCCGAACCATTTCAAGCACATCTTGTTTGCCTCTCTTAATTGTACCCCTCTCTCTTACCTTGTCATTCTTACTTGTTCAATCCCCCTTACACAACATGTTGTCCTCACACATTTCATTTCGAACAAATTCACCTCTTCCATACATTTTCCTCTAGAGCCAATGCCTCACACCCATACATCACTGTTAGGACAACTGCATCTTCAAACATCCACCAGATAATCTATTTTAGCTCCCATGATCTGTTTGCTGCCATCACCACTTCCAGATATCTAAAGTACTCCACTTCCAAATAACCTACCTCTCATAACAGCTAAACCTAATAGCCTTGCTTTTATTCACATTTATTCTCAGCTTCCTCCTTTCACACACATTCCTAAATTCCGACACTAGCTTCTGCAGTTTCTCACTCCAATCTGCCACCACTACCATGTAATCAGCAAACAACAGTGACTCATTTCCTAGGCTCCCTTACCCACAACAGGCTGCATTCATACTCCTCTCCAGCTGCATGCATCCACCTCCCTCATCACCACACCCATAAACAAATTAAACATCCATGGTGGCATCACAAAAACCTATAACAGATCCACCTTCACCTGGAATCATTCACCATCTTTTCCTCCTACTTGCACACATGCTGTAATATGTTGATAAAACCTTACTTTTACATGCATTGCTCTCATTTCATTGTGGGAAAAAAAAAATCTGAATGACACACCTTCTAAAACCCTTCCTTCACCATTCCTTTAGGTAATCTATATACCACTGACATATAAAATATACTGGCTCAGTTTTTGTAAATATCCTTTGCTTTAACATGCATTTCTTTGATTTCATCACTGAAAGCATAATTTGAATGAATCTATCCTCCAAATCAACCTTTCTATCTACACCACTTCCCTAAGGAACTACATGTTTACTTCAGCATTATAACATGGCCATCTTTGCTACAACTTTTTTTCATAATCTCATTCTTACATGATAGAGGAATAATATTTGAGGATCTCTTTTTTCCCCCATATCATGACCAACTTTCAGCCAGTCACCCATCATTTATGGATTAAAACAGTGCTATAGGTATGAACAATGTGCAGTGATATGCAAATGAAGGCAGCTGGGTAACTTGCCGTGACCCTCACATGCACATCTACATGGATAACAGGCTTTTAAAAGCACAGTAAGATGGGGAAGAGGTGCAGGCAGTTAATGTATAAACTCACAGTTAGCACTAGATGACTAAACTGTTTAGTGGTTAAATGAGTGCTAATCTGATGGGTGACTATGAATATGTACATGTGTATATATATGCATTATCCCCGGTGATCAGGGAGAAAGAATACTTCCCATGTATTCCCTGCGTGTTGTAGAAGGCGACTAAAAGGGAAGGGAGCGGGGGGCTGGAAAACCCCCTCTTGTTTTCAGTTTTCCTAGAGAAGGAACAGAGGAGGGGGGGCCAAGTGAGGATATTCCCTCAAAGGCTCAGTCCCCTGTTCTTAACGCTACCTCGCTAATGTGGGAAATGGCGAATAGTATGAAAAAAAAGTATAAATGTATATGGCTGTGAATATGTATGTATATGTGAATGTATGAGCATGTATGTATAGATATGTATATATGAAAGGGTGGGGCCTTTCTTAGTTTGTTTCACGCTGCTACCTTGCTGACACAAATTCTGATCAAGTATAATAAATGAATAATAAAAATTTGGAAGGAGGTACATAACATGCATAAGGTAAGAGAACAAATAGGACCATCAATGAAGGGTGCAAGTGAGGAAGTAATAACAGGTAGTGATGAAGTGAGGAGATGGAGTGAGTATTTTGAAAGTTTGTTAAATGTGTCAGATGATAGAGAGGCAGATATAGGGTGTTTTGGTCGGGGTAGTATGTGAAGTGAGAGGGGTTAGGGAGAATGGTTTGGTTAGAGAGAAGAGGTAGTGAAAGCTTTGCAGAAGATTAAATCCAGCAAGGCAGCAGGTTTGGATAGTACTGCAATGGAATTTATTAAGAAAGGGGGTAACTGTGTTGATGATTAGTTGGTAAAGATATTCAATGTATGTACGAATCATGGTGAAGTGCCTGAGGATTGACGGAATGCATGCACAGTGCCATTGCACAATGGCAAAGGGGATAAAGGTGAGTGTTCAAATTACAGAGGCATAAGTTTGTTGAGTTTTCCTGGGAAATTATATGGGAGGGTATTGATTGCGAGGGCGAAGTCATGTACAGAGCATCAGACTGGGGAAGAGCAGTGTGGTTTCAGAAGTGGAAGAGGATTTGTGGATCAGGTGTTTGCTATGAAGAATGAGTATGAGAAATACTTAGAAAAAAAGATGGATTTGTATATAGCATTTATGGATCTGGAGAAGGCATATGATAGGGTTGATAAAGATGCTTTATGGAAGGTCTTAAGAGTATATAGTGTGGGAGGTAAGCTGCTAGAAGAAGTGAAAAGTTTTTACCAAGGATGTACAGAGGGTGTATGAGTAGGAAGACAGGAGAGTGATTGGTTCCCAATAAATGTTGGTCTGTGGCAGGGGTGTGTAATGTCCCCAAGGTTGTTTAATGTGTTTATGGATGGGATGGTTAGCGAGGTAAATGCAAGAGTTTTGGAGAGAGGGGCGAGTATGCAGTCTGTTGTTGATGAGAGGGCCCAGGAAGTGAGTCAGTTGTTGTTCGCCGATGATACAGCTCTGGTGGTTGATTCGAGTGAGAAAGTGCAGAAGTTGGTGAATGAGTTTGGAAAAGTGTGTGAAAGGTTATTCATTAGGTTCAGTCGGGTTGAGGGACAAGTTAATTGGGATGTAAGTTTAAATGGACAAAAAATTGGAGGAAATGAAGTGTTTTAGATATCTGAGAGTGGATTTAGCAGCAAAAGCCACAGAAACAGAAGTGAGTCACAGGGTGGAGAAGGGAGCAAATGTTCTGGGAGCAATGAAGAATGTGTGGAAGCAGAGAACGTTATCTTGGAGAGCAAAAATGGGTAAGTTTAAAGGAATAGTAGTTCCAACAATACTATATGGTTGCGAGGCATGGGGTATAGATAAGGGTGTACAGAGGAGGGTGGATGTGTTGGAAATGAAATGTCTGAGGACAATAAGTGGTGTGAGGTGGTTTGATTTGAGTTAGTAATGAAAGGATATGAGAGATATGTGGATATAAAAAGAGTGTGGTTGAGAGAGCAGAAGAGGGTGTGTTGAAATGGTTTGGACATATGGAGAGACTGAGCGAGGAAAGATTGACAAAGAGGATATATGTGTGAGAGGTGAAGGGAACAAGGAGAACTGCGGGACCAAATTGGAGGTGGAAGGATGGAGTGAAAAAGATTCTGAGTGATGGGGCCTTAACATACATAAAGGTGAGAGGCATGCAAGGAATGGATTGAACTGGAACAGTGTGGTCTACCAGGGTTGACGTGCTGTTAATGGATTGAACCAGGGCATGTAAAACGTCTGGGGTAAATCATGGAAAGGTCTGATGGACCTGGATGAAGATCGGGAGCTGTGGTTTCGGTGCACTACACATCACATCTAGAGACTGAGTGGCCCTTTTTGTCTAGTTTTCCTGGCGCTACCTCACCAGGAGGTCTAGAGTTACAATAGTGTTTGTTGAGATGTCTTGACATAAAACACTTTAGAATAAGGATATGTTGTATCAACTTTTGTCACTTAGCTTTAACTTGCAACACAAGAAAAATTATACCTGATTAAAAGAGGGTCATACATAAGTATATGCGAGTGAGTAGGAAAGGTGATAAGCAGGCTTTAATGGATTATGTACTTATCTAAAGGTGTGCAAAAGAGAGCTCTTGGGTGAGAATATGCTGAGAGAAGCTGGTGGGATGTATGATTCTTGCTAAGTGGAGGCAAAGGTGATGATCTGTAGAGGCTCTTGGGAAGAACATATGCTCAGGGTGAGGAGGGTGGTGAAAGTTAGTGAGCTATGAAAAGACGCTTATGTGAAGAGATACTGAGATAGCTTGAATGTAGAACAGGAAAAGATAAGAGTAAATGGGCTAGGGAAGAGAGTAACGAATGGGAAGTATTTGGGGAAGCAAAGCTGACAATTAGGAGAGGTGTGTGTGGCATGTGGAGGATGGGAGATGGATATGTGAAAAATGGTAGTGAGTTGCAGGATGAACAGTTAAGTAGAAAGTGAAATAAAAGAGAGAGGTGTATGGGTATTACTTAAAGGGAAGGAGTGCCTGTGAGTGGGAGATGAACAAAAGTGGGGCTGAAAAGAGGACAAATGAGAGTTTAGGGGCTGAAAAGAGGACAAATAAGAGAAGGTCAAACAAGTAAAAGCAAACTTTAGGGGGGACGGGGGTTAAGGACATGAGAAAAACAAGAGAACAAACAGGATCATCAGTGAAGAGGGCAAATGGATAAGTTGTAACATGCTAAGATGTGGTGAAAAGGAGATGGAGTATGTACTTTAAAAGGACTGGTGAATGTGGGTGATGATAAGGTGAGAGATATGGAGTGTTTGGGTGGGAGAGGTATACAGCATGAGAGAGTCATGAATAAGGATGCATGAGACAGAGCGAATTGGAACAATGTGATTTACAGGGGACAATGTGCTGAACTAGAGCTTATAAATGGTAGGTGGAAACCAATGAAAGATCTGTGGGGCCTGACTGTGGACAGGGAGCTCTGTTTTCAGCACGTTGGATATGACTGCTAGAGAGTGGACGTGAACAAATGAGGCCATTTCTCTGTCAGTTCTAGGCACTACTTTGCTAAAGTGAGAAATGATGTAACAAGTAACATGACAATACTATAATGTAAATGATTTGTGTCACATGATATATGTAATGTCCTTATATGACATAGTGTGAGAAGACACAACTTTCATAGGTTTACCCATCATGTACAGGGTATGGCTTTGTAGTTTCAATTTTGGTGCTTCTACAAGCACACCAGTGAGGTTACAATAGTTACCATAAGATGTCAAAGGCTATGATACATTTACCTATAATTTCTTGGTCACGGTAAGCACATCTTGTGCTCCATCGCTTATGTTTTATACTCTAATCCCAACTCATGTAATGAAAATTCTATAACAGTTGTAGCATATATATATATATATATATATATATATATATATATATATATATATATATATATTATCCCTGGGATAGGGGAGAAAGAATACTTCCCACGCATTCCTCACGTGTCGTAGAAGGCAACTAAAGGGGATGGGAGCGGGGGGCTAGAAACCATCCCCTCCTTGTATTTTAACTTTCTAAAAGGGGAAACAGAAGAAGGAGTCATGCGGGGAGTACTCATCCTCCTTGAAGGCTCAGACTAGGGGGTCTAAATGTGTGTGGATGTAACCATGATGAGAAAAAAGGAGAGATAGGTAGTATGTTTGAGGAAAGGAACCTGGATGTTTTGGCTCTGAGTGAAAAGAAGCTCAAGGGTAAAGGGGAAGAGTGGTTTGGGAATGTCTTGGGAGTAAAGTCAGGGGTTAGTGAAAGGACAAGAGCAAGGGAATGAGTAGCACTACTCCTGAAACAGGAGTGGTGGGAGTATGTGATAGAGTGTAAGAAAGTAAATTCTAGATTGATATGGGTAAAACTGAAAATTGATGGAGAAAGATGGGTGATTATTGGTGCATATGCACCTGGGCATGAGAAGAAAGATCATGAGAGGCAAGTGTTTTGGGAGCAGCTGAATGAGTGTGTTAGTGGTTTTGATGCACAAGACCGGGTTATAGTGATGGGTGATTTGAATGCAAAGGTGAGTAATGTGGCAGTTGAGGGAATAATTGGTATACATGGGGGTGTTCAGTGTTGTAAATGGAAATGGTGAAGAGCTTGTAGATTTATGTGCAGAAAAAGGACTGGTGATTGGGAATACCTGGTTTAAAAAGAGAGATATACATAAGTATACATATATAAGTAGGAGAGGTGGCCAGAGAGCATTATTGGATTACGTGTTAATTGACAGGCGCACGAAAGAGAGACTTTTGGATGTTAATGTGCTGAGAGGTGCAACTGGAGGATGTCTGATCATTATCTTGTGGAGGCGAAGGTGAAGATTTGTAGGGGTTTTCAGAAAAGAAGAGAGAATGCTGGGGTGAAGAGAGTGGTGAGATAAGTGAGCTTGGGAAGGAGACTTGTGTGAGGAAGTACCAGGAGAGACTGAGTACAGAATGGAAAAAGGTGAGAACAAAGGAGGTAAGGGGAGTGGGGGAGGAATGGGATGTATATGGGAAGCAGTGATGGCTTACGCAAAAGATGCTTGTGGCATGAGAAGCGTGGGAGGTGGGGTGATTAGAAAGGGTAGTGAGTGGTGGGATGAAGATGTAAGATTATTAGTGAAAGAGAAGAGAGACATTTGGACAATTTTTGTAGGGAAAAAATGCAAATGAGTGGGAGATGTATAAAAGAAAGAGGCAGGAGGTCAAGAGGTGAAAAAGAGGGCAAATGAGAGTTAGGGTGAGAAAGTATCATTAAATTTTAGGGAGAATAAAAAGATGTTTTGGAAGGAGGTAAATAGAGTGCATAAGACAAGGGAGCAAATGGAAACTTCAGTGAAGGGGCTAATGAGGAGGCGATAACAAGTAGTGGTGATGTGAAAAGGAGATGGAGTGAGTATTTTGAAGGTTTGTTGAATGTGTTTGATGATAGAGTGGTAGATATAGGGTATTTTGGTCGAGGTGGTGTGCAAAGTGAGAGGGTTAGGGAAAATGATTTGGTAAACAGAGAATAGGTAGTAAAAGCTTTGTGGAAGATGAAAGCCGGCAAGGCAGCAGGTTTGGATGGTATTGCAGTGGAATTTATTAAAAAAGGGAGTGACTGTATTGTTGACTGGTTGGTAAGGTTATTTAATGTATGTATGATTCATGGTGAGGTGCCTGAGGATTGGTGGAATGCTTGCATAGTGCCATTGTACAAAGGCAAAGGGGATAAGAGTGAGTGCTCCAATTACAGAGGTATAAGTTTGTTGAGTATTCCTGGTAAATTATATGGGAGGGTATTGATTTAGAGGGTGAAGGCAAGTACAGAGCATCAGATTGGGGAAGAGCAGTGTGGTTTCAGAAGTGGTAGAGGATGTGTGGATCAGGTGTTTGCTTTGAAGAATGTATGTGAGAAATACTTAGAAAAGCAAATGGATTTGTATGTAGCATTTATGGATCTGGAGAAGGCATATGATAGAGTTGATAGAGATGCTCTGTGGAAGGTATTAAGAATATATGGTGTGGGAGGCAAGTTGTTAGAAGCAGTGAAAAGTTTTTATCGAGGATGTAAGGCATGTGTACGTGTAGGAAGAGAGGAAAGTAATTGGTTCTCAGTGAATGTAGGTTTGCGGCAGGGGTGTGTGATGTCTCCATGGTTGTTTAATTTGTTTATGGATGGGGTTGTTAGGGAGGTGAATGGAAGAGTTTTGGAAAGAGGGGCAAGTATGCAGTCTGTTGTGGATGAGGGAGCTTGGGAAGTGAGTCATTGTTGTTCGCTGATGATAAAGTGCTGGTGGCTGATTCATGTGAGAAACTGCAGAAGCTGGTGACTAAGTTTGGTAAAGTGTGTGAAAGAAGAAAGTTGAGAGTAAACGTGAATAAGAGCAAGGTTATTAGGTACAGTAGGGTTGAGGGTCAAGTCAATTGGGAGGTAAGTTTGAATGGAGAAAAACTGGAGGAAGTAAAGTGTTTTAGATATCTGGGAGTGGATCTGGCAGCGGATGGAACCATGTAAGTGGAAGTGAGTCATAGGGTGTGGGAGGGGGCAAAAATTCTGGGAGCCTTGACGAATGTTTGGAAGTCGAGAACATTATCTCGGAAAGCAAAAATGGGTATGTTTGAAGGAATAGTGGTTCCAACAATGTTGTATGGTTACGAGGCATGGGCTATGGATAGAGTTGTGCACAGGAGGGTGGATGTGCTGGAAATGAGATGTTTGAGGACAATATGTGGTGTGAGGTGGTTTGATCGAGTAAGTAATGTAAGGGTAAAAGAGATGTGTGGAAAGAAAAAGAGTGTGGTTCAGAGAGCAGAAGAGGGTGTTTTGAAATGGTTTGGTCACGTGGAGAGAATGAGTGAGGAAAGATTGACCAAGAGGATATATGTGTCAGAGGTGAAGGGAACGAGGAGAAGTGCAGGAGGGTGAAAGGCGTGTAAGGAATAGAGTGAATTGGAACGATGTGGTATACCAGGCTCGACATGCTGTCAATGGATTGAACCAGGGCATGTGAAGCGTCTGGGGTAAACCATGGAAAGCTCTGTGGGGCCTGGATGTGGAAAGGGAGCTGTGGTTTAGGTACATTATTACATGACAGCTAGAGACTGAGTGTGAATGAATGGGGCTTTTGTTGTCTTTTCCTAGCGCTACCTCGCACACATGAGGGGGGAGGG
This sequence comes from Panulirus ornatus, assembly GCF_036320965.1. Taxonomy (NCBI): domain Eukaryota; kingdom Metazoa; phylum Arthropoda; class Malacostraca; order Decapoda; family Palinuridae; genus Panulirus; species Panulirus ornatus. Next base: position 46,999,737 of record NC_092232.1, read on the forward strand.
GGTTGTTATTCCATGTGTGGCGAGGTGGCGATGGGAATAAATAGAGGCAGACAGTATGAATTACGTACATGTGTGTATATATGTATATGTCTGTGTGTGTATATATATGTATACATTGAGATGTATAGGTATGTATATTTGCGAGTGTGGACGTGTATGTATATACATGTGTATGTGGGTGGCCTTAAAACACCATCTGAAACCAGCCTCTAAGTAAGGTGAATTTAGTTTACTTTGCATAAATTTGTAGGTATGTAAGTTTCATTTTCCAAGTAGTAAAAAGAGTGTGGGGCTTTAATGTTCATAAGTGGGTGCAAATAAGCAAAAACCCCAATACAAGGCCATCATTTAAAGTGAGTTTGTGAATGTTTCCATAGCATACTGGCAGCATTCTTTTACATAATCTTTATTTTCAAAGTCATTGAGGAGTATTTCATATTTTCCAAACATTATTCTGCAAAAATCTGAACAAACATTTCTATCCCTAGTTGCACTGCAGAAGGGGTGGGTGTGGCTATGGCTGCCTGGAATGGGTTAAAGCTAGTTTGTAGCCTTTAAGTATACATTTTTTTAGAGAATAAATGGTGACATTCAGTGGCAAGTGAATAGCAGGTGTCAGTAAGGGAGTGTTGACCAACAAACATATACAAAAACTGGAAACTAAGCACGTCTATGACAAAATACAATGTGGCCTGTGATTGGCATCCTTCCCTTGTAACCAGGCAAATGCCCTAGGACAGCAAAGTCCGAGAAGTGTGTGTGTGTGTGTGTGTGTGTGTGTGTGTGTGTGTGTGTGTGGGTGTGTGGGTGGGTGGGAGGGGATAAAGACACAGAGGAAGAAATATGATAAATAATATTAGTTTGATGAGGTCTTTGAATAAAGTAGTGAGGGGTACTCTTCTCATACCTTTTTCTTGTTAATGTGAAATGAGACTCTTGCATAAAGGGTAGAAACCGTGAGTTTTACTCAAAATCATGGATATGTTACATACGTTTTAGTAGTAAAGCTGAAGGTAAAAGAAGCAGACTGTGGAAGAATTGGATAGATGCTGATAGAGGACAGTTTCCAGCATGGGACATTTCAGATGAAGATGTTAGAGGAAAGACAGAGATATAATACAAAGGAGGCATTCTGTGCATGAAAGTTCTGTATGTAAATGTACATGCTGGTCTTATCTGATGAATTCCACTAGTGCACAAGGTGAAAAAGAAGCTTTTTATAAGCACAGTAGTAGTGCACAAAGTGAAAAAGTAAGAAGCTTTTTACAAGTGTAGAAGGTAGAAATATTTGGTACAAGTAGTTGGTAGGAGCATTAGACAGAAGCAGTCAGTAGGAACATTAGGTAGGACCCTCAGCAAACACTGTGGTAGAGATGCCCTCTACCAGTGGCCTGTTAAGGGTGAGGCACTAAAGGCTAGGAAGTGGCAATAAAGTTCACTTGTTATGCTGACTCTATTGCCGTGGCCGCATCTTTGAGGGAGTTCCATTGGAACAAGCGTCAGAGATACAGATAGATATAGATAGTTTCAGTTTACGACATGGCAAAGGTTGAGGATGGGTTAGGTATGTGTGATTCGAGACACTATATCAAACTGGATCTACAACCTGGATCTGGGAATGAGATTAAAGACAAAAGACACTTAGAAACACTAAATATGTAAATTACATTGAAAGAAGTAAAGTAAAGAATAAGAAGTGAAAAGCAGTTTTTTCTGTCTTTTACAGTCACCAATTTTATGTTTTACAAAAGATAATTTCTTACTACAGTGCTAACTTACATACATTTGAAACAGTATTATGTACAGTACAATGTATAATATTAATCAATCATCTCTGCATGCATGTTTACTAAATAATTCTTTAATAAATCACCATCTAAAAAATAAGAAGTTGCTTAAAAAGAATGAATTCATGATCCACTGACGATGATACAATTTTGCCAAGGGTGACTTTTCACTTGAGGAATAACCTAGTGCAGGAAGAGTCTGGTAATACCTAAGGAAAGCTATTATGGGTTTATCAAAGTTGTTACGATCCTCTTCATTTTTATTTAGTGTGGATGTGTGCAGCACAAAATTTACTTGATAAGGCGAGGCTATGACTCATTCACAGTTTATACCAGTACATGCTGATATCTATATTCAATCTTGCATTTTGCTCATATCACATTAACCCTACAATGCTTAATGACTTCTTACTCAATAAAAAACTCAGCAATTAAGAATCTTATGTTTTTGATATACTGTATACATCAGCAATGCTAGCTGCATAACTTCCCTGTGCATTGTAGTTAAGAAACAGTCACTTGTACATGATTTTCATAAAATATCACTGTGAATGTTTTCTCAAGAATATATTACACTAGTTAAGGGATTGTTTAGTTTCAGATATATGATAGTAAAGAAAGTTTATGGTATGGTGATGTATGAGTATAAATAAATAGCCTCTGTCCCGGTACTGTACAAACAGGTAATTACCTAGCTGTAATTATCTAACTGTACTGCACATGGAGGGAGTTCTATATTCACAGGGTCCCATCTCTTGAATTTCTGTAATTCCCATTCTCAAATTCCATATACTGTGCTTTAACTATCTCATCACTCAAATTTTGCAATTCATCCACTGCACAATTACTATTCATGTACTTCTTCATGTTCTCTATAGCACATTTCTCATTATGACTTTCAGATGATTTGATGATTTAAAAGAACAGGGGAGAACCAGCACAAAATTTTAAACTTTTAAACACACTACAATATCCTGACAACACAGAGGCACCAACAAACATGCAAGACTACATTATACCATTGGAAAAACGACTCGCCCAGAACTGTCTTAAGTCACCCTTTTGACCTCAGAAAGACAAGAATCTAACCTGTACCCTCCCATCACTTTAAATGGACAAGTATTCCTACTCAACAAAACATCAACTATTCCGGCCATCATATGTGATTAATCATGATATTCACTACCTAAACTTCAAACATCAACACAAAAGCACCATACAAACTAAATGCCTTTGATCATTCACTGGTACTACATCTGTTAATGAAAAAGAATCCCCACAAACAATTACATGCTCCTCCCTAAACTATGTCTCAATTACCTGGTCATCAATCCTATCAAGAGCAGATATAACAAAGCAGCAAACCAAACAAAAAGAGCACTCAGAGCAATAACTGGAAGCATATAAAACATGAACACCCAACACTAACACAGTGCAACAAAAATGCTCCAACTACAATCCTACTTAATTATGCTCAACACTCTGTTCTTTGCATCTGTACTTGACCCTTCCCAGCTGAAATCACTCCACAACAAACCACCAATCCCAAAATATATACAAAATGCCTATTCCTGTTTCATGCTTCAGAAACCTATACTTACGGATCCCCCTATCCCTAACATATACAACACTGACAAAAACACATCCTCTGAAAAACCTGGCAAGCACTACTTAACTACCATTCCAACCCAGTCTTGAATATCACCCTGCCACTCATACACTTGTATGAAGCCACAATCTGACATGTATAAGTTACACTTTTTAGTCTATGCTCTCGGCTTCTCCCATCCCCATAACACTACAAACACTGATTTAACATAACCTAAAGACCCTTCACGCCTATCATGTAACTACCATGAAGAGACTGGAAATATTGCTCCTTTGTCATACACAGAGAAACAGATGTAATGTTATAAGTAATAGTATGTAATACCTGGAAAATGTTGAGAAAGCAGCAAAATGAAAGCAAGTACAGCGTGTATGAGGTAGGACATTGAAAATGGAGCATAAGATGGGATGCTGAAATGTGTGTTGAGTGTTTTGGAATGTAGAATATGATTAGAAGGGTTCACGCATGTAAAGTGCACTGAAAAGAGGGTGTAAAAATATGTAAAGGGCGTTGCAAGGTCGAGCATGAGAAAGAGCAATAAAGTACCTGAAGTATGGAGAGCTGAAGCGAAAGTGGGGAACTAAATTAGCTGAAGTGTTGGGAGGTGTAACAAGGGCAGAGGATCTAAAGCACCTTATGAGTTGGGTGGTGGAGTGAAAGTAGGGTGTCCACAGCTTCTAAAGTGATGGGAAGTGGAGTGGGAGTAAGGGATCTAAAGCATTTGAAGTGTTGGGAAGGCGAGAGAGAGAGAGAGAGAGAGAGAGAGAGAGAGAGAGAGAGAGAGAGAGAGAGAGAGAGAGAGAGAGAGAGAGAGAGAGAGAGAGAAGAGGACAGAGAGAGAGAGAGAGAGAGAGAGAGAGAGAGAGAGAGAGAGAGAGAGAGAGAGAGACTGAAGAATTAAGAAGCAGTCTAAGGGTAGAGGGTCTAAATCACCTGAAGTGTTGGGTGGTGGAATGAGAATGGGGTTGGTCTAAAACACTTGAAGAGTGAGATGGATCAAAGTTACAGAGCGGAGTAAGAGCAGGAATACTTAAGCATATGATAGGATATGGAGTAGGGGTGGGGGGTCTATCCATCTGAAATGTTGGAAGGTGGAGTGAGGGTAGAGGGTTTAAAGCACCTGGAGTGTTGGGAGGTGAAGCAAGGGTAGAGGGCTAAAGCATTATTAAGCGTTGGGAGGTAAAATGATTGTCCAGGATCTAAAGCACCTGCGCTGTTGGGAAGTGAAGCAAGGATAGGGAGAATTCAAGTATTAGGAGGTAGAATGAAGGTAGGAATATCTATAGCAAATAAATTCTGGAAAGTAGATTGAGAATAAGGGAACCAAAGCATGCAGTGTGTGTTATCATGCAGACCAAACAATGCGGCAGAAGGATGTGATGTGTGCGTTGGAAGCAAGATGAGACAAAGGTTAAAGCATCTACAGCACTGTTGTATTCTGTGGGGTGTGGTGAAGTGAAGCTTGGTAAGCATGATGGAAGTGGTGTGAGAAGGGGGTATGGAGAATAAGTGCAATGGAAGGTGGAGGGTGAAATGGCACGCTGAAACAGGTTAAGAGTGTTTGAAGGGGAAAGCGAAAACGGGCTGATGTATGTGCAGTGTCCTAGAAGCTAGAGTATAACATGGGGTGCTTGATGAGCATGGAGGGTAATGGGAGGTGGAGCAAGAGATGGGAGATGACGAAAGTACATAGTATTGGAAAGGTGAGAGAAGGATGAAATTATATGGATCATGTTGGGAGATGAGGCATGAGAAAGGGGAATGAATTATATGTATTGTTGGAAGACAGAACAATAAAAGGGGGACTAAGGCATGTGGATTGTGTTGGGAGGTGAAGCATGCAACTTCCTCCAGTGTTCACAGACGTTGTACACATTTACTTCATTAATAAGTTTGTCTCGACCATGAGCACGTAAAGAGCACACTGTTTGTGAAAAATATCAAGCAAGCCCTGGAAGACCAGGACAAACTCTGCAGGTATAGACGACTGTAATTTTAACTCTCCACCATTGTTAGCTTGCTAAATCTTCATCACATCTAAGCAAACACTTATTTACTCAGACCCCTAATGACTACCACCAAACCTGGCACTGATCACAACCTGCACACCTGGTCATGATGATGACTGTCACTAAGCATGCCACCAGGAACACAACCCGCAATCCAGAACATGATGACGGACAGCAAGTCTCCCTTGCTGACTCCAACTCCCGTCCGACATGCAGTACAACCCAGTATGTCTGGTGGTGTTCAGCTGCCCCCTGCTTAACTTGCTCATATAACCTCACAGTCTAAGAATTGCCCAGTGAAGCTTCTACAAGGCTATCCTCCCATCCACCCAGACTCTCAAAAAGGCATCGTGTAACGTCTATAAGCTTCTACAAGGCTATCCTCCCATCCACCCAGACTCTCAAAAAGGCATCGTGTAACGTCTATAAGCTTCTACAAGGCTATCCTCCCATCCATCCAAACTCTCAAAAAGGCATCGTGTAACGTCTAAAGCAAGTGTTTCAAAGCCTACATTTTCATTGCTCTCCGGCTTAGCGTGTCTGCAATGACTGTAAGGTATGTGAGAGGGCAGGGAGGGCGGAGGGTTTATCCACACCCTCAAGCATACGGCAAGGAAATACTTTATTCACTTTATGAAGTATATTATCTAATAGTAAGGATCTCATCATCACCAACGTTACAGGAATTCATACTCAATCATAAAAAAATTACCGAATACAACGTATTCGATACATGTTTAGTTCGGTAAATGGGTCGTTGTACTGCGTTATTCTATTTAAGACTCCTGATAATCTATTATACACCATGTACTGAGAAGCAACACCCAGTACCCAAAGTCTATCCATAGGTATCGCTTGATATAAGAAAATGAACGCAAGGACGCTCTATGTTCGAATCTGATGTGTATCTTTAAGATCGGTGAAATCACTAATATTAAGACGACGTAGCAGGGAAGTAGCACTAAAGTTTGCTCTGCAAGACCTGACGTAACGCTACATAGCTCCTGGGGCAGGAATGAAATGATAATGAGATGTAACGGGTGATACTTTATTTGGGGTAACAGACACATAACTCCTACAGCGTATAAAAAAAAAAGTGGGGAGCAATGAAATAATGCTTCAATTGCTACGAAAACGTTAACTGGCTGTTTGCAAGTACATTAACAGAATGTATGTGGTACGTAGTACAATGCAGGCTGACCCATGATGTGTGACAGATGAGGAGCACATGGCAGCACGAGCCTTAATAACGCAGCCGTTTCCCTCTGCTGCGCTTCCCACCGAACCTACCCGGCTCCCTCCTCCCTTCCCTCGTCCCTACCGCCGCCTGTCAATCAGTCCGCCGCCAGTACAGTGACCGTCACGCACCACTCCCGCCCAGCCTTGGTGAGAACGTAAAGTGGGGCGTAAGGGGTACGTGGCTCAGGCAAATTATCCATTAAATCTGTCACTTCGTTAAACGTATATAGGGCGAGCTACTCTGCTCAACTTACACGGCGTTACGGTATCAAACGTTTTGTTACTAGAATACCAGACTTTTGCCGCATCAGCCTAGGCAAGCAGATAATTCAAACTCGAAAAATTATATCCTCAGATTCATACAATGTTAATTTCTAGATAAAAAAAAGTTTAATGGTGCACTACTGTTCTTTCGTGCGGCTGGTATAATAATAATAATGATAATAATAGTATTCAGCCAGTTAGTTTGATAGTATAATACTTGTCTTTAGTCTCTCTCGCCCTGCTGGTTTAATAATGCATTTCTAGTCTCGCCTGCTGGTTTAACAGCGCAGAACTAATCTTCCGTCCGGTTGGTTTAATAGTGCAATCCTACTTTCCCCGTCTTGCTCCTTATCTTAGACCTGCCAGGGCGACGGCAGTAAGAGGGTAAAGCCTGATGGTTTAATGATGCAATCTAAGTCCCTCATCCTGCTGGTTTAACAGTGCAATACTAATCTTCCGTTCTGCTGGTTTAAGTGTACTACTAGTTTCCCGTCTGGCTGCCTGCTCTTGACCCCTCGAAGACGATGGCGGACGATGGGTAAAGTCTTAATCCTTAAGGGTTGGATCAATGGCCATCACACCCACAGGTTGTACAATCGTGCTCCAGGGATTACAAAGTCTGACCTGTTGAAGACGAGCGCCGCTGGGAGGATGGTGTTGCTACGTTACGCTGCTCTGCAATCCATTACAACCAGGGATAATGTGGCATATATATATATATATATATATATATATATATATATATATATATATATATATATATATATATATATAAATACTAATGGCCTTGGTGTGTGTGTGTGTGTGCAGTATGATGTTTCCCCAAGACGAGTGACGGGGAGGGGGGGGGTTGTGGCCAGGGGGCAGGCAGGGCGTTTAACGGGCGCGGCCGTGATGGCTGTCCTCCCGCCGCTGTGTGTTCCCGCCACGCCTGTCAATCATCTCCCGGCCACTTTAATATTTCACCACCCATTCGTATCTCCTTCCTCAAGTCAACCCTCGTGCTCCCTTGTTGTTATTACAATGTCTACTGTTAATCTGTATCGTAGGAGTTGGCTTTACTTCCTGAAGGACTAGATGTTGAGTGGGGTGGGTCTACAGTCTAAAGAAAGGATCTTACTCGAATGCTAAACAAGCAACATGATAAGTGTGATATGCCATTTAAGGAGCCAGAACTTGGTGCAGCCCTAACCAGGAGGAAGGGGCAGTGGCCATGGGGAGGATGGTATCACTTATGACATTAACATACTTCTAAGACGTGTACCTGGTAACTCATTATTCAAGATGTATAATACGAATTATGCCACGGGTCATTTACCCTTCTCACTGACCAATAGCCTAACTGTACCGACACCTACACACAATCAACCTGATGGAAGCAAAACTTTTGAGAGGATGGTGCTCAACAGACTACTATATAGAATCAAAGACCATATGTCACCTAATACTAATGGTTTCACACATAGCAAAAGTGTACACGTCTATATCACTACTTCCATAACAGTTCACAGGGACAGAGCGCGCAAGTACACCACATTTCTTGACCTATAAGCAGCATTTGATATTGCTAAAAGGCAAGTTATTTTTTCAGAAAAATGGATGTATGTGGTCTGCTCCTGCACTGGATACTCGGCTATCTTTTTCACGGAATGTCCGTTGTGTTGTTTCAATGATATAAAAGTGAAGGTAGAGACACGCTACATGGCACTCCATAAGTGGAGCGCTTAGCCCAACCTTGTTCAATATACTAATCACCGAATTACAGAAATCAATTCCAGAAAGTCCCAGGAAAATCACTATTAGTTCTGGTGGTGATATTCTTGTAAGTACCAAAACATTTCGTGAAATGCCAACCGTTCTGAACTTCATACACACAACCTGTGAAAGCCTTAGCTTCATTATTTCTGCAGATACAACCAAGGTCTTCAATAAACGAACTGGTAACGGTTGGAGTGGACAATGTAAATTGAAAACTGATGGAAAATCCAACGACTATGCCTCCACCAAATATCTTGGCGTCACAGTCCCATGTACTGCAGCTAGTGTGCAAAAACTAAATCGTCAATCCACATATAGACTCAGAACATTTAAATTGTTGTTGCAGGACACATTCCTGGTTAAGATGCAAATATCAGATTACCACGCACCAGTTTTGGTCCTATATGAACAGCAAAGTTATCTACAGACTTGAAGAAATGCAAAATGAAGCCTTACGAAGCAAACATGGTTGCCTGAAGGCCACTAATTAACATGCGGAAAGAATTGGGTACTCCTAGTACTGAGGACACAATATTTGAAATCAAGCTTATGATATGCCTGAGGCTTCTGTGTGGTAATTCAGGTAGTGTTGTCTCTAGAGAATTGTTAAACCATATATGTCATGGTACAAGTGAATCTAATTGGATCCAAATAACAGCCAACCACATGACAATGTTTGGTGTACATTTTTTGTATAAAATTAGGAAGCAGCAACATTTCCTGCCTCCCTAGCACAAAACTCCCTTTGACATCACTACACCTATTTATCCACCGAAGACACTCATTACTCACAATCTTCACTTTCAATAAATACATAGCCAAAACCATACTCTCGAACATAAACAGAAATTCAAGAATAAAAATAACAGCCCAGCGCATCTATAGACATCTCTCTTAACTCTTGCCACTGGGAGGGGAGGTAGCGCTCCCAGCGCGATCCAGCCCAATTTCAATAGATCTGAAGAAATGTTAGGATAAATAAACTGGGTATCTACCCTACACAGTGCATTGCCCTCTATACTTATCGCTCTTGAGCTGGTAGAAATCACAGCCAAAGGTAGTCTAATTATCTCCGATTCTTTACCTTCACTACTTGTCCTTAACATCCTGAGATAAGAATATTATATGTTGGTTTCTGAAGCCATTAGAAAAATACTCAAACATTATCAGTCAAGGGATTCAAATCAAACTTATGAATTCCCTCATACAAGCCTCCGTGAACAGGACAAAGCTGATGCTTTAGCCAAACTTGCACTTTGTAAAGGTGATGCTGAAAACAACATTGGAAAGTCAACAAGAAGCCTCAAAACTGTAATCAGAAAGGAACTAACAGACGTCTTAGAAGCACGAGGACGAATTCTGATAAGCACAAGCAGAAACGTTGTCCGACTGAACTGCTGTAACCTGGCCAGGGCTCTTCACTCAACCTCACAAATTTTTGGTGCTGCTCCTGTTCGAGAGGCAGATACCAGCTTCTGTCCTCCCCAGATACCATGTCTTTACTTCGTGGAGTAGAGGCTAGTCAGAGTTATGTAATCCCGTACAGGATGGTTGCAATTCCCGTTAACACCAGGGTTTGTCCGGCGCCCGGCTGGCGCCAGTGTCTACAACGAAAAAAAGACGGAAGATCTTTTTTTATATTCTAATCACGCGGCATTCCCGTGATTACTTCAGGGTTTACCATATATAAATAAGGAGACCACGGGAAAATATTCAATTCTCGTGCAACAAAAACTGGCACAAAAGCCACACATGACTAAGTTTGTCATACTTGCACAGCTCAGGAAACATAGTAGTTCTTGCGTAAGGAGGATGACCAAGAATAGAAGCCGTAAGTCATTCTTATTCTAAACGCACGCGAAGCTAAGCACATGTCCTTGCCAAGGAGTCGGTCTAGGCCTACAGGAACTCCAGCGTGCAGTGGTTCCTTGTGTGGCAGAAGCGAGCGTTCCGGTGCCTCTGCCCTACTGCTGCATGTCAAGGACTTGGCCGGGGATCCCCACCTGCCAGCGGATCGCATGAGACCAGCGTGTCTGCTGGGCTTGTGGAGTCATCAACGCCTCCCACCCTCCGTCACTCTCTCTGCTCACTCTCGTGTGGTACACTGATCTGTGTCACTACTAAGTTATTCCTACATAATCCTCTATTACTGCTAGCCATAAACAGCGTGCAGTGTGCCTGTTAACTATGACAATGAAATGAGGTGTCTGGTATCAACTGATGATATGGTGTCAGATGTAGTGGTGATAGCAATGATGCTTCTCATGGTGTTATGGTCATACGACATAGCTCGTAATGGTGATAGTTGTGATTGTGTTGACATCTGGTAGAGGTAACAGGTAACACTGGGTCAATGGGGCGATGTCCGTGGTGCTAATGGTAATAGCTGTGTAAGTAGTGGCGATCATAAAAAGACTGTGGTAGTGGGAGTTATGTACGGAGCTTTGGTAATGGTGATAGTGGAAACAGCTGTGGCTGAGGTGGTGGTGGGGGATGGAGACGTTCGGGTGAGATGGATGGGAACGTCTCGCGCCGGAGGAATATGGAACGCGCAGTAATATCCCGCCGTATATTGAGCCCACGTGAGAATAAAAAAGGAATGTGTATGCTTATGTGAAGGAAATCAAAAAGCCAATGTGACTCACGGGCGGAGACGAGGATGGGGCGTCCCGCAAACCAGAATCGCAGCCTGGTACAGCGATAACCTCATTGAACTCAAGCGTCTATGTCTGAGAGATTTTGTTTTAACGATGAAACGCCAAAACAAGTGTACGCACAATCTTGAAGAGAGCATTCGAATGTGTTTCGTTTTTCACTGAAGGCATGGCCTCGAGGACAACTTGTCTGCGGAGAAGTCTGGAGCCTTCGCTGGGGGAAAAAATAACCCCAGCGAAGTGAATGAAGCAATCATATTAGATGATAACGTCGAAGTGAATACAGTTATGGAATGGTAGCATTACTGAAACGTCAGGCACTATGTATGTATGTGGTACACACACACACATTATATATATATATATATATATATATATATATATATATATATATATATATATATATATAGGCTGAACCACATTACGACGTTACAAGCAATCTCTTCCCACACCATCAGCGCGTGCTTAATTAACCACGAAAATGTCAAATGTTAACCTAGTCACTTACAACAAACTTAAAAGGCACTTTATGTAAATCTGTAAAACGAGAACGCTTTACATATTCGCACATCAATTCAAGCACCCATGGAAATGATACCGCAATAATAGTTACAAGTTTAATAATTTCATGACAGATTATACGTTTTTATGACAGCATTAAACGTGCTCGGTCCCAAATATATACGACACACCTAAAAATTTTCAATTATCTATCACAGCAACATTTGTGTGAACATATCTGTGTAGTCACAACTGTTATAAACACATATTCTCATCTTCACCCTTAGTTGTGGATGGTAATATGTTGTGGAGGTGGGTGTGGGTGAGGGGCCCCAGCATTCCAGGCACTTCATGAAGGCCAGCACCCAGTTGCACCCTCTGGTCTCACGTCCTAACCACCACAAGGTAAGCAATACACCTTTTAACATATCTAAATTAATGCAGACTCCTACATTAATTAGCTTCTTGTTGAAATACAAAATATAAAACTTTAGGGACAGGATCGCTGAGTGAAATAAGTATGTCAATCATTATACGAGCGTTATACCCTAGGGTGTGATGATGCGAGGTAGAAAGCCTAGTCCCACTTTAGGAACATGTTGCCTTTCCCGGTGTAGCCAGGGTCAGAATTTTGACAACACCATTACAGATCATATCAAAGTAATACCATGTAATGCATATAAAGTGATTAACATTACACAGGCATGAAAATTGGCTCTTCATAATTTTCCAGGCATGAAGCAATGTCGAGAGCTCATGAGACGACTCGAGTTGTCCAGGAAACAGCCGTCAACAGAATGGCCTGGAAGCGTAACACGACTTGTTTCAGAAGGTGCACCTTCCGTAACCTGGGAACCTTGCTCGGCAATGTGGATTTTAAGGGAGAGGGAACACCTTGTCTTGGAAAGACAAGCCCCACGGCACAAGCAGCCATGACGTCTATAACCTCACTCTCGAGACATACACAGACAGATCTCGGATACAGATGACTACTGAAGAGAGGAAGTATCAAGATGAACGACTGGCAATCGCGAAGAAGAATTACGTACTTCCATTTAATTTTTCATTAAAGAGGATTTGAAAAATTGCATTTTTTTATTTCATTCTTTTCCTCGACTTTAGAAGAGAAATGGGTAAAGATGTTTAATACGCGGCATGATTTATGCTTGAATCTCGGAAAGTAAAGATTTGGTCGCCAGGATACAAACAAACGCAGCTGTGGATGTGCGCGGCGGGTACATCGTGACACTGGTGCCGATTGTTGTTCGATATGAGGATCGAACTAAATTTATACATTCTTAACGATATGGTTCCTATGAGAATCTTCAGGGAGACTTAGATTCTTATATGGAAGGCCTCTCTAGCATGGGCAAATAAATATACTTAGTGCTACAAGATCAACTTCAACAGCTAAGATCTCAGCGGAGACAAATGTCTGCCAGAGCCCTGCCCACTTCCCAAATCCTTTACAACAAGGTGTAATACATCTTAAGTTCCGTGGGAAAAGAAAAAAATATCAGAGAAGTAAGTCGTACTTAAAGGTCAAAGACGCATTTCACTGTACAGCAAAACTAAGCTTCTAGCTGCTAAAGCAAGATTCCACGATTGGAAGAGATTCGCCAGTAAGTGTAAATGAGCCAGGAAAGAGGCTGGTCTTTTGTAAGTCTTGTACCATGTGAAATATTTTCCTCAATACTCCGGTATAAACGATTTTGATATTGAAAATTGTCATAATTTCTACTGTCATTTCATTTTCGATTGCTTATTAACTGGTAGACAATACATGATAATTTTGTCCTACTGCTTGCACTTGTCCGCAAGCCTCTGTGGACTCCTGTCTACAGTAGGCAGGGCTTGCAAAAAGGTATTGCAATATTGCTGAAGAGCTGAACCCCTTCGCAATAGAGATGAAGCATCAACAAGGAAGGCTTCAATGCGGTAGCACGAACTAATATGTGTGTGTGTGTGTGTGTGTGTGTGTGAAAAGTTTGAAGATTTTATACATATCTTTCATGGTAAAAAGCGCTCAATTACCGCTAGGTTATAGCACTTTAGAAATACCACAGAATTAAATTAACTTCAACACTAAATATAAACTTTTATGACATGAGAGCTGGCCTTATTTTGTCTCAGTTTCAACTAAGCTGGCGAACTAAACCTGACATCTTCCTTACATAACCATATAGCAACCCTTTTATTTTGTCTTCACACCGTTTTTCGAACCCCCCCTCTCTCTCTCTCTCTCTTATGTTGTCTTTTATTTTTCTCTTCAGGACCTGGCCTAGAAGAGGATATCTACCCGCGACAGGACCCATGGTCTACTACCCTTCCTTCATCGCTGTTCGCTGTGTCCCGCGTAGCCATGTTGCACGGGGTAACACTAAACAACACCGTATGTTATATAGATCTTTCCTCCCCTAAGCCAGGCACCCGGACCGCTGTTACTCCCCTCACCTTCCCACACAAAAACACTCCACCTGCACAACAGCCACGGCCACCGTCGCAGGAAATACATTACACATAACAACTAGTGCGCCCTGCAAAAATACCGCGCCAGGATGTTGTGTAAATAGTGCTATGTGGTTTACGGGCGCGGCCGCCAACAGGTGCCGTTCCCAAACACAACTAAGGGAACCACTACCTTAACTGCTGCTTCAGACATTCCCATGTCACCTCCTGTGCTATTTAACGTTTCTGGTATTACCTTAAATCGTACAAGTTAATAACTGGCGCCCAGTTGTTCGGCAGACAAGGGTCATCCCTTATGCGGGAAATACATGGAAAAAACTGTCTTAATGATGCCTCTCTTGAAGATGCCTACGACTGCAGCGTGGACTTAATTTCTGCCGTCCGAGTTACTGCAGTATAATAATTGAAGTGGTGAGGGCGGCGTAAGGCAACCCCTCGGGGATGATTGTCTCTCCGTAAAGAGCCGTGGGTGAGGACGCTCTAGTGGCGCTAACCGCGTGGCGAGGGTGGCGGCGGTGGGGCCGTGTGGAGCGCCGCCCCGACCATTGAATGCACTTGTCGCCCGGCCCCAACTCATAAGGCGCACCAAGGAAGGCGCGGCTGTTCTCCTCTCCTCCCTCCCACCTCACCCTCCTTCTCCTTCCCTTCTCACTCCCTCAGATGTTTCATACCTTGTGCCATTACATCAAGATTATTTTACGTGGTCGAGGCGTTCGTTTTAAATAAATTATCTTTTAAACCCGCCATGCCTAGGTGCTTTGATGACTGGTAGCTGCACCTGAAATTTAAAAATAATTTTGTTCAACCGTGGCCCCCCCTCCCCTCGAGTCCTTCCGGCATCACTCACCCACCTCCTCCAGTACCTGTCAGTAGGTGATGATTGCTTGGGAGAGTGATCAGCTGCTCAGACCAGAGGACCACCACTCACGATCCAGGCTTTTTAAAAACTAAATACAAACAAAAATCTCTCTCTACCTCACAATAATCTTATCTGTAAAACAGATACGCAACATAAACATGTGTTGTTTGTTATAAAACAGTCGTTTTGGTGAATGAAATGTTTTACTTCTTTCATCTTTTACGACTTATACCAAACCTGGGTACACATACCTTGTACGAACATTTCTCTCGTCTCGTTAAATCTGCCAATCGTAAATGTCACACAAGGAATTTCAATAACTGTACTTTAACTTCAGAGCTCACCGTGACATAAAATGGGATAAGCCGAGTATAAAAATCACAACACATTACTGTATTATTGCCTTAGGCAACGAGAGGAGGAAACAGCCCAACATGGACACGTTATTAGAGAGAACTGTCTAGGAAGATACTGTATAACACTGCTCTACTCCCTACGTCACCCTAGAAAGAGGTGCACCACCTCCTGTATTACCCGTTAACACTGCAACTCTCATCCACTATGAACCAAAAACGAAATGACTTCACATGACGGTCAACATTTGATTTCGGATACGTTCTAAAGGATCGGTGATCCGCTACACGAAGTTTCAAGACATAATTCTGGAGGAATGTTCTCTTTTTTTCCCCTTCAAATTTCCTCTGCCCAAAAACTGTGGTAAAATCTCTGGGAAGGTTGTCAAGATGTGGGATCGATGTTCGAAATATATAAGAAATATATTCGCGCCAACACCAGCCGGTTGGGCAAAATACAGGATGTTGGAAATGTATAAAAATGCATTCCTGCCCACACCAGCTGGCTGGGCACAACGCATCTAAACAATATCTAATGATGTAGAAAATGGTACCGGTGACACACATCAACACCTCTACTGCCTGTGAACGCCCCCCGTGGTGCTGACCAGTTAGATCAGGGCTCCCGCGTACTCACATAAACTCTCATTACCACACACTGATCAGGGTGTACATAACCGTTCACTGTAGTGCTTATATTCTAGGTATCTCACAGGAGTTCGAAGACCACGTCATACACTTCAAAGAGCAAGCTGAGCTAGCTTACATCACCTCTCTCTCTCTCTCTCTCTCTCTCTCTCTCTCTCTCTCTCTCTCTCTCTCTCTCTCTCTCACACACACACACACACACACACACACACGTATAAAGAGAGTAAAGTAAAGAGCACAAACGACACGTATTGAATACTCACCGGCAGCTTTCTTGGCAGCGTACAGATTGGCCTCCTCCTGAGCCTTGCCGATGTTCTTCTTATACCTGATGCGCTTGTTACCGAACCAGTTGGATACCTGAGGGTACACGGATGGTCATAGCTCACACTCGACACTCCACCGGAAAGCCACCGTTATACAAACAAGTTTAGGTTACAGTCATGCTCTTGCTAAACCATTATACCCGAGCTTTAGACATCTGTTTGCATCATTAAAACGCACCAAATGAACAATATATCCATATTAAATAACAAAATGAAGGGTGTTAATACAAGATTAGTCAACACTAAATGATCACTACAAATACAGCAAATGAATGTCAGGTGCAGTGTTGGCATGCATGGTATACAACTAACTACACACACACTGTCAGTTGACAGGGAAGGTGGAAGGTACTGAGAGAGGCAAAATGAGATGGGAGTCATGGCAAGGGCGAAAAGTTGAGCAGAGGCTGTAGCATGGCAATACAGCAGCAGCAGCAGCAGCAGCAGCACCAAAATGAAAGCAGCGGTAAGCATATACACACAAAAACAACAACAACAACAAGCCTGATCATTATGTGCAAAACGAGACTACATATTATCACTAGCACTCAGGCACATACAAGCTAGGAGTCTGGCTGGAATTCCCAACCTACAGAGATTTTTTTTTTTTTATACAGCATATTTGTTTTCTATTTCTTTTGTCTGAGGCGAGTGGGATGGTGTGCCACGACTTCCGGCGTCCACACCCATGAGGTGGTGAGTACTGTCTGAGGGACAAGTGAAGGTGCGAGTTGTCGCGCGATTACAGGAGGGCTGAGAAAGTTGGCTGAGCAGGAGCTCTAAAAAAAAGCGATCTCGGCCATCATTAGGAAAACGGGAGTGGCAGAAGCGATCACAGATTGACACTGTAGTGTTGGTAGAGGAGAACCTGCAGGTGTGGGGCATCAGGCGGGTTGCGACACCAGCGAGTGAGTGCGCCGGCCCCAACACCGCGCACAGCGAAGGGCCAGCCACATCCAGGAGGCAGCCCACATGATGAAGCACAGCGCAGGGGGTGTGCCACTGCCAGCACAGAGAGACACTGACAGCACACTACGGTTGGACGCACAGGCCACATGAGCAGCCAGCAGGCGGAGCAGTGCGCTCCCAAAAAGCATCCGCCCACATTCCACATCCACGCCCACATTCACACCTTCGTGGTAACAGTCTGAACATGAAGAGCTGCCTGCGACCCACATTCGGTTGGCACGTGCGTGCTGGGGGGGTGTGAGTGGGTGGCAGACTGAGTGGCTGATCATCTACTGAGTGAGCGTCGACGGGTGTGCGGACAATTTTGGAAAACGCATACTCCGGGAGCAGGCGCAGGGCAGGCGTGCCGCGGGTTAGTGGATTAGTGAAGGTGGATACGGCACGCCTTCACCTGAGACGTGGCATCACGACGCAGCAGGATATGAACTGAATGCCAAATAGGAGAGGCAAACGGCAGCCTTACACCAGAGCTTCCTCTTTCCATGTGGTAAGACCTTTCTCTTGTTGGGGCGCTGTTAGGCGGAAAATGTGTCCCAAGCCAGCACCCAACACGAGCAAGGACACGGCCAACACTCAACCATGAGTTGTTCCACATGGCGTGCATCAGGCAAACATTTAAGTAAAACAAAAATAACTCAACCTTGTGTAGCTGGGTATTGGCTGACAAAATAGAATGGTCCGAGCATGACTGTGCCTAAGTGACAGTGGTGGAGGGTTCTATTGCCAGAGCCTGTTGGCTGCCCGATTGGCTGGATGGGTCCCCCTCCAACACCCGTGGGTTGCCTTGTATTACAAGCTGAAGGTAGAGGTGGTGCAGCACCTGGACAGCACGGGTGTTGGGGCGGCGCTGCCCACGGGTGTCAGAGGGGCCCGGCTGCATACCTGCTGGACCGTGATGTCGCACGCTCTCGCCAGTTCCTCCTTGGCTTCCTCGCTCGGATAGGGATTGGACAAGTGGGAATAGAAGTAATCATTCAGGATCTCAGTGGCTTGTTTACTAAAGTTTCGTCTTCGTTTCCTGCAAGAGAGTGAACGGGAACGTTACGTTCTTTACCTGAGCCACTGTTATATTGGTCTTCCGTGCCAACTCCTCCTTGGCCTCTTCACTAGGGTAGGGGTTACTTAGGTGCGAGTAAAAATACTCGTTCAAAATCTCTGTAGCTTGTTTGGAAAAGTTGCGTCTTTTGCGCCTGAAAGAGAACAGCCATAAAAAAACACCTTGACCAAAAAAATAAAAAGCTAAGGGAAGGGTGACAACGAATTACCAAAGCGCCACAACACCGTCCACCAAGCGTTACTCCGACGCCGCCCCTCTGCCGCCGCCCACACGACTCACGCCCACACCGGGGCGTGTGGGGGGAGCGGCTGCTGCTGCTACTGCTGCTGCGTCTACTGCTTCTGCTGCTGCTACTGCTACCGCTGCTGCTACTGCCGCTGCTCAAGTCCAGCTGCTACGCTGGCCAAGGGCAGAGTGAGTTAGTGAGCAGCAGCCTGAAGGCAGTATGGAGGCGGCGGCAGGAGGGCGGCCGGGGCTGCTCAAGCTCTACACCCAGCCAGGTCGGTAGTGCATCAAGTCATCATCATGTCTCCGTCACGCCGGCCAGCGGCAGGTGGTGGTGTTCGCATGCCGGAGACCACCGCCCAACACCCTCCCTCCACCACACCTGCTACTGCCGACACACTCACCCTCACCATACACTATATCCCGCTGGGGAGCATTATTAACGTCACCGAACAAACAACAGGTGATGTGACACTTGAAAGGGATGTCGTGCATGTATGAGGCGGTGAGCGGCAGGAGGCAGGTATGGGCCAGGGGACACAGTGGGGGGGCAGGTGAGGGCCGCTGTGGCAGCCAGTCACCCTCCCCCCCTTCCCTTCATCCAGGTGCCCATGCATGCCCACCCCCACCACATGGAAATAACAGAGAGAGTCGTAATGGATAAAACAAGAAATTCCGTCCCGGATGATTCACTTAGCATGAGTGCTAGTAGCTGGTTGTGGGGCGGTAGTGAGTGACGGGGTGGGGGTGATTGGTGTGGGGCGGCCAGAACGGTGGTGGCTACAGTGATGGTGGGTGGGTGATGCTGGTGATGTGTTGAAAGGTGTACCTGGTTCACGGTAATGCCACACCGACGTGCCAGGGCCTCTTTTTCCTCCTCAGAGGGGTACGGGTTTGACAGGTTGGAGTAGAAATATTCATTCAGAATTTCAGAAGCCTGCTTGCTGAAATTTCGGCGACGTCTCCTGTAAATAACAGCGGGATAGAGCAGGTGACCTGGCAGTTGTGCAACCTCGGGACTGAAATTCAGTCCACCAGGCGTCTCGCTGCCTCCACCACTTTACTAGCTACTTACTACAACCACAAACCTCTTGACGTCGACCCTGGTGGACTGAGTGGTGCCCAACAGGCTGTACAGATGGGGGGGAAGAACACATCTCATCATGGATATACTATCAAATAATGATGGCGTCAGGTGATAAGACAAGAGGCTGAGGTACAATGGCAGGAAGATGATAAAATAACAAAATAATATGATAAGACATTAAGAACATGGGTGGGAAGGAACTTTTATCATTAACCAGAACTGGCCATCATCTCCCTGCCACATACCAAAAAAAAAACCCTCAAACTTATAAACTGATATACTTAACACTACTTAACACTAAAACTACTTAATATGTAACAACATAATTCACGAGGGAATAAATATGGTATGATAAGCTTTTTTAACACAGCAACAACAAACACAGTCAACAATGTCAATGCTAGACACAAAAAGAATGATTTATCTTGAGATGATTATCATAAATATCACTTGAGGTTCATGTCTAATAACCACTAGAGCCAACGGCCTAACCTAACTCAGGGAGGTCAGCAAGATAACACAGCACACGTACCTACCAGGCTTCAAACACAAGTGTCCGAACCGGGTCATGATGACGTCTTAAGAAGATCTACGAGGCAACAGTACATACACTGGTCATTCACCTGTTAAGTGCTTCCCTGCCAACCTCCTCACGACCTTCATACATTCACTGGCACCCTCCTCACGACCTTCATACATTCACTGACACCCTTCTCACGAACCTCCATTCACTGCCACCCTCCTCACGACCTTCATACATTCATTGGCACCCTTCTCACGACTTTCATACATTCACTGACACCCTTCTCACGAACCTCCATTCACTGCCACCCTCCTCACGACCTTCATACATTCACTGACACCCTTCTCACGAACCTCCATTCACTGCCACCCTCCTCACGACCTTCATACATTCACTGACACCCTTCTCACGAACCTCCATTCACTGCCACCCTCCTCACGACCTTCATACATTCACTGCCACCCTCCTCACGACCTTCATACACCCACTGGCACCCTCCTCACGACCTTCATACATTCATTGCCATCCTCCTCACGACCTTCATACATTCACTGACACCCTCCTCACGACCTTCATACATTCACTAACACCCTCCTCATGACCTTCATACATCCACTGGCACCCTCCTCACGACCTTCATACATCCACTGGCACCCTCCTCATGACCTTCATACATCCACTGGCACCCTCCTCACGACCTTCATACATCCACTGGCACCCTCCTCACGACCTTCATACATTCACTGACACCCTTCTCACGACCTCAATTCACTGCCACCCTCCTCACGACCTTCATACATCCACTGGCACCCTCCTCACGACCTTCATACAACCACTGGCACCCTCCTCACGACCTTCATACATTCATTGCCATCCTCCTCACGACCTTCATACATTCACTGACACCCTCCTCACGACCTTCATACATTCACTAACACCCTCCTCATGACCTTCATGCAACAGGTGCACTAACACCCTCCTCATGACCTTCATGGACAGGTGCACTAACACCCTCCTCATGACCTTCATGGACAGGTGCACTAACACCCTCCTCATGACCTTCATGCAACAGGTGCACTAACACCCTCCTCATGACCTTCATGGACAGGTGCACTAACACCCTCCTCATGACCTTCATGGACAGGTGCACTAACACCCTCTTCATGACCTTCATGGACAGGTGCACTAACACCCTCCTCATGACCTTCATGGACAGGTGCACTAACACCCTCTTCATGACCTTCATGGACAGGTGCACTAACACCTTCTTAAAGACTCGCCTGGATTGCCTCACGACCTTCCTGCACTGGTTCACGACACCACCTCACGCATCACTCACACTGGTGGCATCTTAATATGGCTTTACTGTGGCCAATCTGGCATGACATAGATGAGGTACGGTTGTTTTATAGTAATCATATACGTGTGTAATACTCCGCTCGGGGTCGACTGCCTTCACAGATATCCAATTTCTTTCGTTGGAGGAAGCGGAAATTTCTGTTCACTTGGACAACAACCGATAAATCCACTATACAACGTAAGCGGAGCTGTTCTGTATCTCTGACAGACGAATTCAGCTCCACTCCGTCTTTTATGAAGACACGCTTTCACCCTCAGGAGCACGCGAAATAACACCTTTGGCAAAAGGCTCCTCCTGACCCCTCGGTGACGAACACTCAAAGTGTGTGGGGCTTGTTTACTGAGGTACGTGGGATCCAGCCAACAACACTGCCAGATATTATGATCGCTAACATCTCGTGTCTCCTGACTCACAAGATGGTCATGTTTGCCGAGGGCCCCTTGCGAAGTCTGTTTCCACAAACGTCTACATTTTCCTCATCTGGAACCGGCTTAGTAACTCCCATTACAATAAAAATCTTCATAATAATAAAAGTTGTCGTACTCTATAGCCATGTTGGCCTGAATTATGTCGGATGATGCCTTACATACGCCCAGGTATACGATAATGTTCTGTCAAAAAAATCATAACGATAAATTTGTGGTATATTCTCTGCATTCTTGAAGGGGAAGCATCTATCGCCCGGGTCTTTCAGTAGTCTACCAGCTCTCCAGAATGAGACTGGAGCCTAGGCCTCTTTTTCCTTTCTCTTTTAAGGCCTACCTGAGCCCCCAGTTCACGGGCTATTGCCCGTCACTCGGAGGGAGCTCGAAGAGTATGGGTCTGGTGTGCAAATCTCTGACGTCCACAAGCACGCTCGCCATATCTGACCCTCGGGTCGCATGAGTAGGACTGTGTAGGAAAAATACAACGCAAAGTCATGTCACAACGGCGTCATCATCAGTGGCTGGGGGGTACTGGAGAGGCCCCTGGCTGACTGGCTGAGGAAGCCGGACATACGCGGCCACGACCACCGACCATATGACGATCAAATACTTGAGTCTATCCACACGTCCCATTCCAAACACCTCCACAGCGCCGGCTGTTATCTAAAGACGAGATCTAAAGACGAGAACAGTTCCGATGACAACGTCTCCAGCAGGTCGAGACTCACCACACCCAAGGAACTGGACCCCCCCACGGAACAATACGTAGCGAGGCGTGAGGTACTTGACTCAACTCCAACAAGTGTCAGGTGTAAAAGGCTTGGCGTCCCTACCTCAACATGAACGCTCCCACCGCTATCCCATGGCGGGGTAAAAGTCGGTTGATATGGACGAGAGGCGGAGAGGGGGGGAAGGGGGTTAGGCTGGGAGGCGAGGGGAGGCCATGAATCAGGGCGTGATCACCCCAATGACACCCGCTGCAGGATAAAATACATGATGGCCGTATTGGTTTCCGCCAATCACTTGTCTCCTCCAACCCGCCCTCGGAGACGGATCACCCCCACATATGCATCGTTCACCAGGTCCCCAGATGCGTAAATTTAGGCAAATCAGACGAGAGATCGGCGTCAGGTGGCGGAGAATAGAGCGTACGATGAATTTCATGGGGTAGTTTGTACATCTCTTGGAGGCTGGGGGAGCCCTTCATGTGTACAGGGAGTTAATGGGCGGGAGGTACATCGTCTCCAGACAAGCGTCGTTGTCCCAAGTGTTGCGAGTCAGCTGCCAAGGTGATGAGAAAGTGTGCATAGACTAGGGCGGGCAGCAGTGGTGGGGAAGATTGTGGGTTTTATAAGGTGGTGTAGGAGGCCGTAAGAGAGGTTATGGCTCGTAACCCGCCGGACACTCTCATAAACGACCACACAATACGTCCCCCCGGCCGCCTCTGTCTCCTGCCCTCCTCACCCTCCTACTGAGGGTCGTCCCTCTGCCGGGGACAGACCCTCCCTCCCTCCTGCTGGGGCGACGTACCCCTTGGGGAGGATTACCCTTCTGCAGGGGATTCTTGCCGCTGCCAAAGAACACTCATACTAGGGTACGCTCCCCTGCTAAGGAACACCCCCACGGCACGTTCCCCATTCTGAGGAACAAGCTCATGGGACGTAACCCTGCTGAGGAACAACCTGCTGCAGAGGTAAGTCCCCCCGGTGAGGAACACTCTATGCTAGGGATAAGTTCCCCTGCTGAGGAACACTTTCACGCTGAAGGACTCTCGCTCTGCAGGAGGGATCCCCTTATACTGGGCTGCCAGTCTTCCAATTCGCGCTGTGGAGGGGATCATCTTCACACTGAGAAGCTATCTTGCCACTGGAGAACAAGCCCTAACAACAGGGGACTGGGAGGTACTAATGCCACGGAATCCGGTGCTTCAAGAAGTTACTGGAGCACCAGAGAAGTCAGTCTATCACTAGGGTTATCTAAGAGCAGGTAGGGCATTCTCGCTCTCGGCGTGTGCCTTGGTGCCGGACCACACCACTGCTGGAGTCATAGCCCGGTGCCACTGGAGGGCCAACCCTGGAGCAAGAGGTGGTGGAACCTCCGCTGCTGGGAGGTATACCCTACTGGCAAGACTACCCCAGTGCTAGGAGGGGCCACTTCATTCCTATGGGGACACACCTGTGCTGAGCGGGGCAATCTGTTGCTGGGAGCATACCCATGGGCCTGGGGTGAGACACTGCTTCTCCAGAATACAGGGCATAATCACTCTGAGCCGGGGGAGGAAGGGAGGGGATTTTTCTGCTATGGTACACTGTCCTGCCGGTGAGAAAGACTCGACTATACGGATTAAGAGCAGGCGTAGACTTCGGAGGTCTTTGACCCGTACAGCTCAAGCTGAGTCCAAAGTTGCGAGTTGGGACATTGATCGCCTAGGGTCTTCGAAGCAGCGGCCCGCAGGCACATTTTATTATCAGAGGCCAGCTGGTCTGGTGCACCTGGTAAACAATTCTCAAAGACCTTCTTATTTTACCCCATCGTGCATGCCAAAGTGTTTATGATGTCCGTCAGGCACTGCTGAATAGTCTTGGGCCCCGCATGCTTAATTGACTCTCCCCTTTATGTTTATCGCATCTTTTGATTTTCTGGGAGAATATTTTAGTCAACAGGAAACTAATTTTTGTGTCAATTGAGTATCATACCTTCTACGATTTTCCAAGAGTAAATGATGATATACCTCTCCCGTCTGCGTTCCACACAGTACTGCCACAGTGACTTCAGTCGTTTCCAATTGTTCAGCTCCTTTATCACGTCAATACGAACCGTGAATGAACTCTGAATATTTTCTAACTGCAACATCGCCAGCTTTGGAAGATGTCAGTACAGTACACAGCAGCAGTATTCTATTCGCTAGAGTGTTTGCGCCTTGAAGCACGTCATCACTGGTATTTCCTCTACCGTCTTGAAAGTCCGCAAGATCCACCCTGACATCTTTTTGAAAGAACCAACTGCTGCTGAGGGTAAGGTCGTCAAACATTATTCCCCAAAAGCATTTCACAACATATCGCCATAAGACAAGAGCCTGTGTCCGTCCAGGATTCAAGGCTTTTAACTTCTTCATTCCACTCCTACCGGAGGAGTTGATAAGCATGTTTTCGGTTGCCCACGGGAAGACTATGTCATTTTGTAGTTTCTCTGAGTCGTCTACTGATGAAGTCTTCATAACCAACGTAGCCTCATCTGTCAAGGATGATGAATAACTGTGACACTGTCAGTGATAGGTGGGGAGTTGGTGGCTGAGCTGGGACCTTAAGGCTGGTAGTGGCAGCAGGCGTGCGGCGCCGGTATAACGGCCGGGCATGGGGCACTGTTCAAGGGCGAGGCGTAGGGCACAGATAGGAGGGTTGGGCGTAGAGGTGGTGCTTGTGGAGCCGGGCGCGAGGTGCTGGTTGTAAGGAAAGGAATGGAGAGCTGGTAGTGGGGCGCTGCGACGAAAGCCAAGCACGGGGGCAATGGTGAGAGGGTCACGTGTTGGGCTCTTGTAGAAGGCTGGGGCCAGGAGTGGGGCGGTGGCAGAATGGGTGGGATGCTGGTAGAAGAACCGGGCATTGGGTGCTGGTAGAAGAACCGGGCGTGAGGTGCTGGTAGAGGGCCGGGCGTGGGTTGCTGGTTGAAGGGCCAGGCGTGGGGTGCTGGTACAAGGACCAGGCGTTGAATGCTGAGAAGGACCAGGCTTGAAGTGCTGGTAGAAGGGCCAGGCGTGGGGCGCTGGCAGTAAAGGACCGGGCGTGGGGTGCTGGCTGTCATACCGGGCGTGGGGTGCTGGCTGTAATACCAGGCGTGGGGTGCTGGCTGTAATACCAGGCGTGGGGTGCTGGCTGTAATACCGGGCGTGGGGTGCTGGCAGTAATACCGGGCGTGGAGTGTTGGCATGTGGGGCTGGGCGTGGGGCAGGGAAAGTAAGGAGGCAGTTCCCATGCAGTGGTGGTGCGTGGCAAATTACACGGGTTAGCTCCCCTGCCACCGCTGACTTACACGTATATGACAGCCGGGCATATACCACAGCCAGGAGGCATTGACCACCACACTACCACACAACCGAGTCCTACATCCTTACAGATGTTCTTCTCCTCCTTTATAACAGCTTTGATTTGGCAGACGAACAGCTACCAACCTTCGCCCTTTCAGGCAACAGACCATATATTTTTTTATCCATACCATTTACACAATCCTTCACTGGACGAGGGAGTAGCGACCAGCATCATCGTCCTAGGATACGTACCGACCAGCATCATCGCCCAGGGTAGCCTGTTCTCTGGCCAACGTTAATCATACGGCGAATTACCCGGGAGCTGGTCAGTAACTAGCAGTTTATCCGGAAAAGCTGTCAATAACTAACGCTCTATCCGATGTGCGGTCATTACCGGTCGTTTTAACCGGAGAGCAGTAACTAACGGGCACTTTATTCGGGGACCGGTAAATAATGCTGTTTTATCCGGACGGAAATGACAAGAGCAAGTTCATTGCATTTATTTATTTGGAACAGTAATTAGTACCATTTTATCGTGTGTGTGTGTGTGTGTGTGTGTGTGTGTGTGACACAACAGGTCATGGAGCGTGGTGTTGTGAACGTCTGTGTATGGGTGACTGCAGGTCAATAAGTGTTCTGTGTCTTCAGTGTGCAGCTCCGTCTTGGGCAAGATATAATGAACCGTGTTTTACGTTGTGGGTGTGGGTGGGAGGGTGTTACCGAACTATCCCTAATTGATATCACCTCGCGAGTGAGGTTTTCTTCAGCGAGGCTGTAAAGCTGTCAGCTGAACAAAATACAGTCGCGTCAAACGCTTCAAAGGAGTCCATCCTCTCCCTGCTACTGAGTGTGGCGTAGCGCTGAAGCTGCAGGAGCCCCTGGATGGTGGGTCCTGGGGTTATATAATACTACTAATACATATGGATGGTGTCCTGAGAGTAGAAGTGAAAGTATAACTCGTATATGTCTGGGGAATGGAGTTTCAGATGGATATATGGGGTGACTGCTTAAAACCGTGTTGAGAGGGCGGTTGTTATGTGCCTGTCGGGTCATTATGGCGGGTACATGTTCTGTCACTGTTGTGTTTCTTTGGGGCTGGGGCATCTGCAAGCACAGGTCGCTGCAATATGAGTCCAGGGTAAGCATTATATTCTTACCTGGAGGTTGGTGGTTAGTTATGGCCTGGTTTTGACATGGGTCGAGTGATGAGTGTCAATTACAAGTGGCGCCACCTGCACGCAATTTGTACGAAGGGTCAGACAGTAAACTAAGTCTGACAGTAAACTGAGGGATTAAGTTAGGAAAAAAAAACCTCAATCAGCTGTATAAATAGGGTCGATGGTTTCTGCACCATGACAAAAATGTATGTACTCTATTCTATAAAAGAAAAGCCAAGTCTTAGAAGTTCTTGATCACATTGTGTGTGTTCTCCGCCAGCTCGACGTTACCCCGTGAGAGTGACCTTTGGTGAGAACTGTTATCACAGGAAGTAAGTACATTCTTGCCAAAGAACTCCACACTCTGAAGAAGTCCGTCATTTCCTTGCGACGGGAAGTAGCGCCGTCTTAGCGGTGCAGGAGCTACTGGAAAAGAGATCCTGAAGTAAATCCAGCGTCCTTCGAGAAAGTGGTCCTGGAACCACTAATCAATGACTGATTAAGGTAACAGTTACCCTACGATCTAGGCGAGAAACAAGACAATGAAGTGTTTTGTCCGCATATGTCTGTCTGGACGTTTTCTCGACTTCCTTGAGCATGATGACGCGACCATGAGGTACGATGGCCCAGCACTCTTGACCTTAAGGGATAGCACCCAGGGCCAGGACTCAGGACGCACTCTGGGTCAGAACTGGGGACTCAGGCACTCAGGGCAAGGCCTCAGGACTGAGGCACTCAGGGGCCAACACTCAGGACTGAGGCACTCAGGGCCAACACTCAGGACTGAGGTGCTCAGGGCCAACACTCAGGACTGAGGCACTCAGGGCCAACACTCAGGACTGAGGCACTCAGGGCCAGGCCTCAGGACTGAGGCACTCAGGGCCAACACTCAGGACTGAGGCACTCAGGACCATTACGAACTGACAACGACCTGAGGTCACCCCGTCCAGGAGCCATCACCAAAGACTCGCTGCCTAGCTCGTACCGAGTCGCCCACTGCGTTATACGACCTCCTTCGGCTGCTCACAGTCTCCTTAACAACATGAAGTTGCTTTACTACGGTCGTTCTCCTTCACCACCCCATATTCATCTTGTCTCAGGTTAACTCCCATTCTGGAAATAGTGACTTATCCCCGTAAAACGGAGAGCCGGAAGGGATGGTGGGTAGAGGGGTGATGACGGCGGGAAGTGTGTGGCGGTGCGGCACCAGGCCGCCGCTGGAGAGGTGGCAGCCACCAAGAGTGATGGAGTTGTTTATGAGGTGACCCTTGTGCTAGTGAGAGGGGTTAAGGACCACTAAGCATGGGTAATGGCAGTCAAAAGAGTGGCGGTGGAGCTGGTGGCCGCACTGCTCACTCTTAATCCCGGCCACCAGCCACGGAATGGCTCGTAAACCAGCATGGCCCCCCCAGCTCCGCCACACATCGTCCTCTCTCCCTCACTATCGCCCAGGTCACTACCATACTCCAATACAGCCCTTCCCCCAAACACCAGCCCTACTGTCATCTTTAGAAGGCAAAGATGAAGCGCTAATTAACAAACAGATCCAAGTTACCGGAGAAAGAAGTAAAGCCGTGTCGTCACTTACGCCAGAGTTATAAGACGAAGGCCGGAACGAAGTGATGTGAGAGGGTTGAGGCGAGTTGTCCCTCTGGCCAGCAGTCGTCACTCTGACACACACACACACACACGATCTTCCTCTTCTGCGGCCACAGTCTTGCTCTCCGTGCGAGGGCTGGGCATCACCCTACCAAGGCATCCACTGGCCACACACACACACACCTCTCAAGGGGAAGGCTAAACTCCTTTGCCCACACAGACCACTGGCAGAGGTATGGCTCATCTGGCCACGCTCACCCAGTGGGAGGTTGGGCTCATCTGGCCACACCCCTCCGGAGGGAGACTATGCTTGTCTGGTCACAAACACCCCAGGGGCAAGCTGGGCCCACCTGGCCACATTACCCCAGAGGGAGGCTGGGCCCCTCTGGTCACACACACCCAAGGGGAAGGCTGGGCTGGGCTCATCAAACTACCCAACCCAGGGCAAGCTGGGTCCCTCTGGCCAATCCAACACACACACCTGGAGTCATCTGGTCGAACCCCCTCCCTGGAGAAGGCCGGGTTTGGCCACACATCAATTGTTGTCTTCCTCAATGCCACTAAAACTATTTCAACTTACATTCACTTCTCCCTGTTCCTATGACTACCGATGCGCTGTTTAAGCAGAATATAACACGCTGTTTCAAAAGCCCGAAATCGCATACATAATTCATTATTGTCCTTCATGTCCTCCACCTTACAAGACATGACCATGTATATCCATAACCACGACCACTACCGGTGCATGGCCTGGTCTGACATAGCACCATACAGGGAGAACCAGAGGATCCAAGAAAAATTTCCTGTTACACATAACCATTGTTTGGGCTGGTGGTAGTGGCCGGCTGTACGAATTACGGATTACCTCAGCGCTCCTGCAGTCGTCGCCTGAGACACGATGGTGCTGGGTGAGGAGTAGGTTTCTGGACGACGTACTAGCTAGCGTTGGAGGATAAGCTTCGGCGCTGATATAGCCGACGGATCACGACGGAGGTCCTCCACAGGATGACCACATTACAGAAGGTCAGTATTTCTACATGTTGGTCGTTGTTCACGCGCTGACACCTCTGTAGGGAGGTTGAGGCACGCGCGACGGGAACGCAATACACGTTTGAGCAATGCCCTCAATTCTGTCATAACGTGGTGAGGACACGGCACCCACCACAGGTAAGGAGCGACCCGTGGAGGTGTGAGGCGGGCGGCCGTCCACGGACTCCGCCACCACAAAGGTTACCTGAAGAGCTCCTCCTGGGCACCAGTAACCTGACGGGAGGAGGTAAAGGCGGGAACTGCGCTCTGGCGACAGTAGCCGGGCCAGAGCTGGCGGCGGGAGCACCACCAATACGCCCTTCATCACCACCCGCCACGGGACAGGGTATACTAGTATACTACTGCTTTATGATGTCCACGTCAGCTGGACAGCGTGCAACACACGGCATGAAGCATCCTGACGCGCGTTCAGGAGCCAGCGAGCACCTGGGGCCGCCTGAGTCTTCAACCTCTGGCTCAAGCCTTACGCTAAAAGGGAATAACAAACACCGTATCATCTTTTGGAACGCCACTGACACGCCAACACGCTAACAGGACTCAAACTATCGTCTTGCTTTAAAAGAATACACCTTGCTCTTCGTTCATGTTGCCGGTCTGTCGGCTCTAAAACGACCTTGCCGATTTTTAACGGCTTTATGACGACCGGAAATCCGTGAGGGTGATCCCTATTCCGTCATAACGTCAAGTTTCGTTTCAAGGAGAGTCGAATCCGCCTCACAATCGAGTTTCTTTTTGCCTATAACACAGGCCAGGGCTGAGGCGAGGCGTCTGTCTGTCTGTCAGCGTGCGGCCGGCGCGCGGCAAGCAGCTGAGACGGCTCGCGCCACACACAGCACAGACAATCAAACATATCCAGCGAGAAACTCACTCAAACCAGAGTAAATAAACACCACCAGCCTGGCCGGATGAGGAGACACCCACAGATCCAGGAGAGCTAGTGACTCTCGTCTCTCTTCCTGACAGCACCACACACACACACACACACACACACACACACTCTCTCTCCCCCACTCGCATACCTCTTCTCTCTCTCTCTCTCTCATACCTGCTCACGACGGTCACTTGGATAGCGACACCAAGACCTGAAAGAAAGTGTACATTTCTGGCGGCAGGAGTGCGTGCCAGGCCCAGCCATGTACCGCTTCAATTTATCCAAAAGAATGTGCAGTATACTTGCTGACACTCCCTTACATATTAGGGTAAACAAATACAAAAACACATGGCTATATTAGTACATATGTGTGAGTACATCTGGTATGAATGTTGCCATCGTGAGAGTACTCACACATCTTCTGTACATCTGTATCTCCCGTGTACATACATCCCCATACATTCGTCTTATACACTCCTGCGTCATGATCAGTCCCCATACATCCTCTTGTACACTCCTGCGTCATGATCAGTCCCCATACATCCGTCTTGTACACTCCTGCGTCATGACCAGTCCCCATACATCCGTCTTGTACACTCCTATGTCACGACCAGTCCCCATACATCCGTCTTGTACACTCCTGCGTCATGATCAGTCCCTATACATCCGTCTTGTACACTCCTACGTCACGACCAGTCCCCATACATCCGTCTTGTACACTCCTGCGTCACGACCAGTCCCCATACATCCGTCTTGTACCCTCCTGTGTTATATCAGTCCCCATACATCGGTCTTGTACACTCCTGCGTCATGATCAGTCCCCATACATCCGTCTTGTACACTCCTGCGTCATGATCAGTCCCCATACATCCATCTTATACACTCCTGCGTCAAGTCCCCATATATCCCTCGTGTACACTCCTGCGTCATGACCAGTCCCCATACATCCGTCTTGTACACTCCTGCGTCATGATCAGTCCCATACATCCGTCTTGTACACTCCTGCGTCATGACCAGTCCCCATACATCCGTCTTGTACACTCCTGCGTCATGATCAGTCCCATACATCCGTCTTGTACACTCCTGCGTCATGACCAGTCCCCATACATCCGTCTTGTACACTCCTACGTCATGACCAGTCCCCATACATCCGTCTTGTACACTCCTGCGTCATGACCAGTCCCCATACATCCGTCTTGTACACTCCTGCGTCATGATCAGTCCCATACATCCGTCTTGTACACTCCTGCGTCATGATCAGTCCCCATACATCCGTCTTGTACACTCCTGCGTCATGATCAGTCCCCATACATCCGTCTTGTACACTCCTGCGTCATGATCAGTCCCCATACATCCGTCTTGTACACTCCTGCGTCATGATCAGTCCCATACATCCGTCTTGTACACT
Organism: Panulirus ornatus; assembly: GCF_036320965.1. Classification (NCBI taxonomy): domain Eukaryota; kingdom Metazoa; phylum Arthropoda; class Malacostraca; order Decapoda; family Palinuridae; genus Panulirus; species Panulirus ornatus. The sequence continues at coordinate 47,031,968 of NC_092232.1, forward strand.
CCTGCGTCATGACCAGTCCCCATACATCCGTCTTGTACACTCCTGCGTCATGACCAGTCCCCATACATCCGTCTTGTACACTCCTGCGTCATGATCAGTCCCATACATCCGTCTTGTACACTCCTGCGTCATGACCAGTCCCCATACATCCATCTTATACACTCCTGCGTCATGATCAGTCCCATACATCCGTCTTGTACACTCCTGCGTCATGACCAGTCCCCATACATCCGTCTTGTACACTCCTGCGTCATGACCAGTCCCCATACATCCGTCTTGTACACTCCTGCGTCATGACCAGTCCCCATACATCCATCTTATACACTCCTGCGTCATGATCAGTCCCATACATCCGTCTTGTACACTCCTGCGTCATGATCAGTCCCATACATCCGTCTTGTACACTCCTGCGTCATGATCAGTCCCATACATCCGTCTTGTACACTCCTGCGTCATGATCAGTCCCATACATCCGTCTTGTACACTCCTGCGTCATGATCAGTCCCATACATCC